>NC_046172.1:130357426-130368114 GCF_011064425.1 Rattus rattus
TGATAGCTGAGTAATATTCCATTGTGTAGATGTACCACATTTTCTGTATCCATTCCTCTGTTGAAGGGCATCTGGGTTCTTTCCAGCTTCTAGCTATTATAAATAAGGCTGCTATGAACATAGTGGAGCACGTGTCTTTTTTATATGTTGGGGCATCTTTTGGGTATATGCCCAGGAGAGGTATAGCTGGATCCTCAGGTAGTTCAATGTCCAATTTTCTGAGGAACCTCCAGACTGATTTCCAGAATGGTTTTACCAGTCTGCAATCCCACCAACAATGGAGGCCACTCCTGATTTTTTATCATTTAATTCTTTTATTGTTTTGAGAGAATATCTTTATCTTTAATCTTTTTATTACAGTCCAGTCATTATCCCCCTCCTGTCTGCCTTCTGACAGTTTCTCTTCCCATTCCTCCTCCCCTGTCTCCAAGATGATATCCCCACACCCCCAGATTTTTTGAAAAAAAAAAAAAGTAAAGCTTTATTTTCTTATGCCATTTTGAAAATATTTTTTCACATGAGTAAAAAAGACTTGGGTTTTAGTAAGCACCAGTGATTTCTATGGTGTTTCTTAGAATGGATATTCTTATATTGAAAACCTGCTCTTTGAAGGTCAATGAAATAGTAAAAATTAGGTGTTCTGTTTGTGCCTGGGATAATTTCAGGATGTAGTGATGCTTTTGACTCATCCCAGTTCATTTTTGTTTCTAGTTCCTCCAGACTAACAGCTTCATGATAAATTAGTCATAAGATGGTATGACTAGGATGTAACCAGTAGCTAGGTAACAGGAACGTCATAATTTTCTTTTCATATAGATAATCCTTATCTATACATAGCTCTTTATGTATAGAGAAATCTGAGAATTTCTCTATTATAAGAACTTAAGAGTCAGGATGCTGTCTTTCTGGATTTGGATTGTTTGTTGAAAGCTGCTAGTTAATGTCAGATCTATATAGCTTGTTTTTTAGACACCACATTGCCCAATATAGAGATAAGGTATAAGACAGTGGTGACATATACCAAAATTGGGAACCCCTGAGTGAAGAACTTATTTAGAGTAGCTCCCTAATTAACTTTTATAATGATTATCTTTTATTTGTTTCCCTATAGTTTGCCTTTTTAATACTTAAGAATTGATGTCTTAGAGTTGACAAATATGTCTAAGAGTCATCTGAGCTCTCAGAAGTATTAGTAGTTCTTCCTTTTTGGTGATGTGTAATCTTTTATTCCTTATCCTGGACTATTTGAAGGACACACAGATTACAATTTCTGACAGTTGCTAATAAAGCTGCTGTGTTTTACACATATGTTTGCTAGCACAAGTCTTAAATAAATGTTCTTTACTATTTATTTCAATCTCACCTCACTTATGGTTAGTCTGAGTTTTAAGTATGGTTAGTATTGTAGAAGTTATTGTATTTTGATGTTGTAGTCCTTATATGTATAGATTGATGTTGAAGCCAGTATTTGCTTTAGTTCAAACATAGAATCAAGATGTAATCCACCATAAAATAAACTGAAAAAAAATCACATGATCATCTCATTAGATGCTGAAAAAGCCTTTGACAAAATCCAACGCTCTTTTTAGTTAAAACTGTTAGATAGATCAGGGATACAAGGCACATACTTAAATATAATCAAAGCAATATACAAAAAACCAACAGCCAATATTAAATTAAATGGAGACATACTTGAAGCAATCCCACTAATATCAGGGGCTAGACAGGACTGCCCACTCTCTCCCTACTTATTCAATATAGTTCTCAAAGTCCTAGCCAGAGCAATGAGACAACAAAAGGAGGTCAAAGGGATGCAGATTGGAAAGGAAGAAGTCATTTGCAGATGATATGGTAGTATACTTAAGTGATCCCAAAAAGTTCCACCAGAGAACTACAAAGCCTGATAAACACCTTCAACAAAGAATCTGGATACAAATTAACTCAAAGTAATTAATAACCCTCCTTTATAAAGATGATAAATGGGCTGTGAAAGAAATTAGTGAAACAACACCCTTTACAATAGTCATGAATAATATAAACTATCTTGGGGTAACCCTAACCAAGCAAGTGAAAGATCTGTATGACAAGAACTTCAAGTCTCTGAAGAAAGAGATTGAGGAAGATCTCAGAAGATGGAAAGATCTCCCATGCTTATGGATAGGCAAGATTAACAAAGTGAAACTGGCCATCTTACCAAAAACAATCCTGAGAGCTCATTTGAGTTTTTGAAATTTTGCTATTTCTCCCTATTGTTACTGCTTACCTGGAGTTCCAGAATGACTTCTTTAGTATTCTAAATAGGATTTTTAGTTGATAATCAGGGAGAGGTAGGCTTTAATTCATCCTTCTGTCCATCCATTCATCTCCCTTTACTTTTCTGTGGTGTCTGACTAATGAGCATTGATTAAATTCATTTTCTCTTAGACCAACTTGCTTTTATTTATTTTGCACTCCTCAGATAAGTGAGTGATAGACTTTCTCTGTTAAAGGCCAAGCAATAAATATTAAGACCTTGTTATAGTGTCTCTGTCACAGCTACTTAAGTTTGCTGTTGTAATAAGAAGGCCATCATAGTTAGTACAGAAACAAATGAGTAAGACTGTATTTTAGTAACCTTTATGCAGGAACAGGCAAATAACCTGATTTGGCCCATGGGTCATAGTTTATCATCCCTTGATCAAAGTCTTCTCTATACTTAATTTTTTAAAAAATTAATGCTTGAACACATGTAATTTTCCACTAAGCCTTGCATGTAAAAAAGGTTTCCATAGCTGCTTAAATCTCCTGTAGTTCTGTTCTGTATGTTATCTTATGAATTTAAAATTGAATCATAGGAGATTTCCCACTGCACATTCATATGAAATTGTTCCTATTCTGACTTTCTTTGAATATACCAAAATGAATGTCTGTGAGATTTATTTATATGTGTAAGGTCATCAGTCATAGCACAACCTTAATAAATATGTAATGAAATATAAAGCTGTAAAAAATTAAGGTTTCAAGGACAATGTGTGAAGTATATTAACAATTTTCCCTTTCTAAATGCTTTCTTTGGATCTCTTGACCTTTTCTTTCTCAGTAACTTGTTTGAATGGTAAGGGAAATGCCTCGGGCTATTTTTTCTTAGTTATTATTCTTGTTTTAATACTATTGAACTTCACATTTTGAACAATGTTTTTCAGGTAAATGATCTTAAAATGGTTGATGAACCAATGGATGAGGGAGAGCCAGTTTTTTGCCGGGTAAGTACTCATGTTCATTTAGTAAACATCATTTGTAGCATATAAAGAAGGTGAATAATTGGAAAGATGAAAAGCTTTTATCAGTTTTAGAATTGTATTTAAATAAGTTGGTGATAAATGTAATTTTTTGAGATAGTTTCTTGTGGTCCTAGTTGGCCTTAAACTCAGTGTAGCTGAGGCATCCTTAAATTCTTGATGTTCTAACCTCCACCTTCTTACTTCCGGGATTATGGGCATGTGCTACCACACCTCATAGCAGAAGTTTTAAAAATTTAATATTTTCCTTTTATGCAGGGACTAGGTAAATACTGTATCACAGAGCTCATTCCTAGTCTGTGATTTTTTTTAATGACTGGAATCTCACTCTACAATCCAGGCTCACTTTAACACTTGTAACACTTCTCCTGCTTCAGCTTCCCAGATACTAGGACTGCAGGCTTTAATCATTAAGCCTGGCTTGTATGTGGTTTTTCAAAAAACAACTTATTGAAAATACAAAGGCATAAGAATCAGCAGTTTTAAAATATACAGGCCATAGGAATCAGCAGTTTGAACAAATGGTATTTTTACTTGTTAGTATATAAAAATTGTGGGTATGTAAATGCAGTGTTCTTTGGATTAAACTTAAACAGATTATCTTTAACTTTAGAATAAAAAGGAGATCTATCTTTGACAAAATTGGACTATAAAGATAGCTTGAAATATTTACAAACTTTTCTAGCTATCTAAAAAAGGATTGACTCTAAGGCATTTCAGAAGTCCCTGAAAGTTTCACCATTGCTTAACCATTAGGTCATTGCATTTAAGACCTATGGAAAAGACTTAATTTATAAAATCTAGATTTGGGGAAAAGTACGCTTAAAATTTTATGGAAGGTCGGACTAATATAGGAATTTCCATTAATACTGTGATTTCATAGTTACCATCTTTATAGATATTTTCATAGCTTTATTTTTTATTTAGAAGGAACTTCAAATACATTATTGTTATTTTCTCTTCATAATATGGGTTTTTTTTTTAATCGAGTCTTACAGAGATTGTGCCTTTTGGCAGGTAGGGAAGACCAGTAAATATTAGAATCTGTCTCCTGTTAGGTGACTGCATTGTATAGATTCGAGTGCCATTCTTTTCTTATTTAGTTGTTGTAGACAATGTCAGGAAACCCCTTATAAAACATCTCCATCAGTAAATTTATCTCATATCGAAACCAGCAGAGGTATTTAAATTGAGTTTAAGACTGTCCTTTGAAATGTTCTTCGTTACTAACTCACTAGACAGTGAGTTTGAAATCTCCCTTTCAGTTATGGTTGACAAGATGAGAAGTATGATGTCACTTTGGCATTTGCAATTTAGTAAAATTTTAATATCAGTAATATTTTAATTTTGAGAATAATAAAATGTAAACTTCTATCAAGAAAACTAAAAATGTATAGATAATATGAACCTTAAAGGGTATAGTGATATTCATCTTGCTATTTTTAAATGATAAGTATCTACAAAAGCCTTTGGAGAAGATTGGATCATAATTTAGCAATAATCAACAAGGAGACACCAAGCTCCATGCTACAGGACATTAAGAGGGTGTAGATTCACATGTACAGAGGTACATGTATATCATGGATATGTGTAGTTAACTTAAAGTCGAAGAGATAAACCTATAGGGTGTCATATATTTGCCTACCGCCCCCTTTAATTGGTGGTTCAAGTCAGGGTTTTACTGTGTTGTCCTGACCGTCCTAGAACTCACTTTGTACATCAGGTTGGCCTCCAACTCTCAGATTACTGGCCTCTGCTTGCTGAGTGTTGTGACCAAGGGTGTGTGCTACCACTTCTCAGCTGATACTTGCTTTTCTAATTTTAATATGAAAATATACTTTTATGTAGGAAGACATTTGATATACATAGTACTAGATACAAAATATGACTTGCATACTGTCGATTTCAGAGAGAGTGCATAGAGATTTGATTTACTTTATGAAACAACCTTAAAACCCTGCTTTTTGGTAGTTAATTGATAAAACACTCAGTTCATATCAACAAAACTACAGATAATAAGGATGTCACATAAATTTATCACTGTTTATGATGGTTTTAATGTAGAATAAAGAGCTATGCTTTTGTATTTCAGTGGATTGTTCATAGCTATTTTTGTGGTTGACTTTCTGTCATTTTAAAATAGTGAGGAATTGTAGATGCTGTTGTTTGATGAATTGATTTAAAAAAAGGTTGTTCTTTAAATATGAACCTGAGGAGCTGAGAATATAAGTCAGTGGTAAAATATTCCTTTATTCTAAGTCATTGTGTTTCATTCCAAGCACCAACACACACGAACAGGTGCAGGCATGCATTGCCTATGTGGCCCCAAACTGTCTTGTGTTTGGGTCATTTAGAGATCTAAGTTAGAGACTAAGATCTGTCTCACTTGTTGGTACCTTAGACTTTCACATTCGCTTGATGTCTTTTAGTCAGTCAAAAGAAGGAAAATTTAATAAAATGCTTCTCAGACTCTAAATATCTAGTGTATATAAAAAGTATGTGAGATAACATTTTACCACCTAGTCCTCTGCTTCTAACACCAAAACTAATAAAAATAGATAAGCATTTTTCTTCATTAGCAGATGGCTGACGTGAATTAACTTCATACATGCTGTCAAAATAGTTTGTGATTTGTTTATGCTTATTTTAAATATATGATATTTTAGATTCATTTATTTTATGTGCATAAGTGTTTTTCCTGAATGCATGTATGTGGACTATATGCATGCCCTTGGAAGTTAGAAGAGGGTATCAATTCCTATGTAGTGTAGTTGGAGTTACAAATTGCTGTTACATACTTTGTGGGTGCTGGGAATTGAACCCAAGTCCTTTGCAAGAATAAATGCTCTTAACTACTCAGTCATCTATCCAGTCTGATGTATGTGGTTTAAATTTACTTTTTAAAGCTTCATAAAATATTTACTTAATGCTAATAGTGCCTTAGGGATTTTTAAAGGAGGATTTTTTAACAGTTAGATACCTTGTTGATTCTACTCCTACAACATAACATATTTAGTTTCTAAGTTTATTTTTATTAATCAGAAATATAAATGTCATGTTTAACTAAAAATACACTTTAAAAGTCTTCATTAATTCCTCTACATTTTAGCTCCAAATTTAAAAATTTAAAAACCACATTGGAAATATGTCTCTTATACAGATTCTTTCAAAAAGTCTTTGTTACGTATGTTTAATTTAAATTAACATAAAACATTACATAGATACAGAGTATTTCAAGGCTGTAATGTGTGCTTCATTTGTAGTAGCTTTTGCTTCCCTGTTTTCATTTCTGTTCCTTTTGGGGAACATTGAAGATTGGAGCTAGGAATTCCTTCCTGCTAGGGAGGTGGTAGCATTCTACTAATGAGCTATAGATCCAGCCCTGCTTTGACTTTTTATTTCAGATATGAGCTCACTAAATTCTTCAAGTTGGCCTCGGACTCACTCTGTAGCTCAGGCTGGCTTTGATTTACTTGTGGTGATCTTGGTTTACCCGAGTGTGTAGATGGGATTCCAGGCCTATGCCCCTGAGCTTGTTTGCCTCTCTATTTCATGGACATTAAGCCTTGTGTGCTGCAGTATTTTGTTTTCTTGCAGTGCTGCTAATCAACTATCTTTCTATTCAATGCCCCTTCTTTAAAAATCTCAAAATCTTTTGTTCTACTAGTGTTAAAAACTTCTTTGATGAACAATCATTACTCAATACAATTAGTATTAGGTAGAGTTTCTACTTCATGTAAAGATGATAAAAATAAGCTCAGTAACTTGATTTCATAGAAATTGTGTCTTTTTTTTTATTAACTTGAGTATTTCTTATATACATTTCGAGTGTTATTCCCTTTCCCGGTTTCTGGGCAAACATCCCCCCTAATCCTCCCCTTCCCTTCTTTATGGATGTTCCCCTCCCCATCCTCCCCCCATTGCCGCCCTCCCCCCAACAATCTAGTTCACTGGGGGTTCAGTCTTAGCAGGGGTGTCTGTTTTTAAAGATCCCTATGTGACTGAGATCTGAAATGGATAAAGGTTTTATTTCCATTTTATAGATGAGGAAACAAAACCGGATGCAATTAGAATAAATCATCCTAAGAATGAGTTGCTGCCATCCTTTAGTGTTTAATCATCAGTATAAATTTTGCAATAAGTATTTTCTGCTTATTTTCCAGTGTATTCGTTATTTTGACATGTCTATTCAAGCTAGTGGCACATACTTATTTGCACTATTATTGTTAGCCTTTGTTCAAACAATGTTGATATGTGGTCTGACCTTCAGTGACATTATATTATTCTGCACATGATTTCAGCAAAATGGTTTCTTTGAATTTTAACTTTTTTTTTGTTCTTTTTTCCCCTTCTTTTCCTCTTCCTCCTTCCTCCTCCTCTTTTTTTTTTGATGTTGTTGTTTTTGCAAAATAACCTTTCTGTGAAATAAAACAAGTGCTTGAATAGATGGATGCTACATTATTACATAAACTCTAGTATATTTCAGCTTTAGACATCCATCTTTGGTTAGCCTTTGTTCTATAGTCTTGTGATGCTTTTTGTATTAGAGTTGTAATAGATTGCTACTAGATTGTCCTAATCTCCTTTTTCATCCTAAAGGCTGATTTCCTTTTCCATAACCAAATCATTTGTCAAATGAATGAAGTAGTAGTGTATTTGACTAATTGGTTTGTAACACCAATACATTTTTCTAGTGTTATAGCAGCATGCTTGACTTTTCTATATTAAAAAAAAAAAAGACCAGAGTATAGAACTTGTGGTTGGCCTTTTAAATTTTTCTTAATATTGAATATATTTTAGAAATTTGAAAAATATCTAATACTGTACTCTTGTTCCTCCGATTTGCCATTTTTAATGTGAAAAGTGTGAACTCTGGAAGTTATTAAGTTTTATTTTTTCAATAACATCTTCATTTTCACATCAACTCAAGTAGGTACTTTATATATTTTTCTAGGACTGGCCTAACAAAGGACCACAAACTGAGTGTCCTAACCATCAAAAGTAATTTTCTCACAGTTATAGACTTCTATTAAGTCTGACATCAAGGTGTTAGCAAGATTGATTTTTCTGAGGCTTTCTCTTGGGTTTGTAGATCATTTCATATTGTGTGTGTGTGTGTGTGTGTGTGTGTGTGTGTGTGTGTGTGCTCGTGCTCACGTGCATCTATGTATGGTTTTATGAGCTTTTAAAAAAGATTATCATCAGTCATTTTGAATTAGGGCACAGCCCGTAAGTTAAACCATACGTTATTATTTTATCATAATTATTTTCTTAAATGTCACAGTTCAACATTTTACGTTTTAAAGGATTGAATTCAGCCTCTCAGATATATCTTTTCCTTTTGTTTCTTTGAAGGAGGATATTGCGTTTCTAAAATGTTGCTACATCAAGTATAAATTTTACCTTTGTGTATCAGCACATGGTGATACAGAATATTAGCTGAAATATTGTATTGAGTTAGTGAATAATTAAATCATATTCTACTGGGTAAAGAAATTTTGGTATATTTATTACAAGGTTAATTTTAGTACTCATGTACACAATTACATTGAAATGGTTCTACTGTCTTCCTAGTTCTATTATATAATAAAATATAATTTAATATAAAATATATATTTTTGAATATGCATAACATATATATATACATATATATACACATATATATGTGTATATATATATATATATATATATATATATTCTGCTTTTGTAGACTTAAAAATACAGCAGTTTGAGAGCTGAGGCTGTAGCTCAGTAGTAGAGACTTTTCTCCTATGCATGATACCTTAGGTTCAAGTCCTATTACTCCATGTACACACACACACACACACACACACACACACACACACACACACACACACACACACACACAAACATACATTCACATATATCTTTAAAATATACATATTGAATTTTAATATATTTATTTTTTACAAAAAGCTAAAAACTTATTTATAGGTTAATTTATTTTTTGTTTTTAAAGCATGCTTTAAGTCACTGACTATGTAAAGGATTTGTATATTTTGATATATAAGACATCCATTAATATTCTTTTAAATTATTAATCATTTCTAATTGATTTATGTAGAGACCCAAATATAGAATTAGGAATTCCTCTATGATATACTTCTTTTGAGAGTAAATGTCTGACTTTTCTGTGTCGCCGATGTTATTTTAATGTCAAGGTATCTAGCTCATTGGGGCCATTCTCTGGTCCACGTTAACTATAGCCAACACTGATTGATTAACCAGAATTCAAATGGCCAATAGATAAAGAACATTTAACATTAGACAACTGAAGTGTTGAAAGTGTATTTTTGTTTTTTTAGACAGTGAAAGTGTTAGATCAGAGATTATTTCTTTAACTTGGCTATTTTGTGATTTGGAGTTCAATGTGGATTTAAAAAAATAAAATTTCTGTTTTGTTACTGTATGCTTTCTGTGGGACTAGCATTACAACTAACGAGTATAATTTTAAACCTGAGAGGAGCCTTCTATCGAGGGGTAGAAATACTACCTGGGAGATTCCTTTCTTTTTCACATATGGTAGGAGACTTAGATATAGATTATATTCAGATTAATTAAGGTTCATTGCTTAGGAACATTTTGAGTTTATAAATCATATTTTTTTGAATTTGTTTTTGCATTGATCTGACTAGATATTAAATCTGAAGAATAGAGTAAAATACAATTTAAAGGACTTCTGTAATTTTTTATGTTTGCAGTCTCACAATTTGCAAGGTTTTGTCTTCCTCTGTCTCTGTATCTGAAAGGCTCCACTTTGGTGAGGATTGTCAACAGTTTGGGGACTCTCCGATCCATGTAGCAAGTTCCACACTATCTGGGTAGACATAGCAGGATTCTGTCTCAAAAAACAAACCCAAAGCCTACAAAGAAAGTAAAGTATAACTCTGCTATGTCAGGAGATGAGAATAGCAATAGTCCATAAAACAAATGCTTGATTTACAATTTATTACTGCATAACTTATGGTATGATTTTTTATTGTTGTTTTAAAAATGAAACTAATCACAAGATGTTGGAACTGTACATGGTATTATTTGGTTTTTTTTTTGTTTTTATTAGCGGGAAGATTTGGTTAAAAAAATCCCTATTACACAGCATGTTAAAGAAGGATGTAAGAAAGCAGATCCCTTTGATTAGAAGCTTGCTCAAGGTTCTTGGTCAGGGATCTTTTGGAAAGGTAATCCTTTTTCTACATGTGTTTTTCTTGATATTTAACAAAACTGTGTCTATGGGCCTCAAAGGATGCACATAAAGGTGATTTTTTTTAGTTTTATGTATTTTTTTGTTTATGCATAATTCTTTATCAGCAAAAAAACAAAACAAAACAAAAACCCAAACCACATCATACTTCTGTTTGTCAGAGGATTCTTTTTTTTTTTTTCTTTTTT
>NC_046172.1:130368214-130373513 GCF_011064425.1 Rattus rattus
AGCTTGAAGGGGCTCGAGACCCCATATGTACAACAATACCAAGCAACCAGAGCTTCCAGGGACTAAGCCACTACCTAAAGACTATACATGGACTGACCCTGGACTCTGACCTCATAGGTAGCAATGAATATCCTAGTAAGAGCACCAGTGGAAGGGGAAGCCCTGGGTCCTGCTAAGACTGAACCCCCAGTGAACTAGATTGTTGGGGGGAGGGCGGCAATGGGGGGAGGGTGGGGAGGGGAATACCCATAAGGAAGGGGAGGGAGGAGGGGGATGTTTGCCGGGAAACTGGGAAAGGGAATAACACTTGAAATGTATATAAGAAATACTCAAGTTAATAAAAAAAAAAAAAAGGAATCAGTTCTTTCCTTCTAACATGTGGGTCCTGGAGATCAAATTCAGGCTGTTAGGCATGGTATGTTCCTCTATCTGTTGACTCATCTCAAATGGCTCTATACTATACTTTTAAAAGGTAAGCATGTTTTGAATAGCCAGACAAAAATACAATCATTAAACAAAACATGTGCATCCAAATAACACATGAATATACCCAGAAAGACAGACAGAAAAACACACATGTACACACACAAGAATGGCAGCTTAAAAATGAGGAAGGAGTTATAAAACTAAAAAAAACAAACAAACAAACAAACAAAAAAAAACCCACCAGTTTGCAAGTCTTTATGAAACACTGGTTCTAGACAATTGGATATTCACATAGTTTACAGGGTATAAGCTAGTCCCAAGAAAGAAAACTGGTGAAATTGAGATAGGACCAACACATATAGGATTTCAAGTATGAACTTTAGTCTGTTGTTTTCTTGAGAAGGGGTCTCTCTATGTAGCCCTGAAATTTGCTATATAGACCGGGCTAGCCTCAAACTCAGAGAGCCACCTGTCTCTCTGTTCAGATATTAAAGGCAAAATCGACCACCGCCCTGCTCCAAGTATGAATTTTCATGTTATTAGTGATAACTATAGTAGAACAGGATGCAATCATGTGGTAACTGGTGAATTGCAGTAACGTTTAAGTTGTTAAGAAATTAAAAGCAAGCTATTTACAATATTTTGAGAGTTTAGAACAAACAGGGAGAGAAAAACTTAAATTATCTCATGAGAAAAACAATTTTTAAATGATAAATAACCCATCTCTTAAAAAAAAGCCACTGTTACATGAAAGCAAATAAACAAATCTAGAAGGATGATACTGGCTATAGGACAATTATATACATTTGTATAAGAAAACTAACAAAGCCAAGATGAACTGTTTTAGATTAAGATTGATTTAAAAAAAAAAGAATCATGAGAAATGGTAAATATTTTTTTAGACCACTAATATTTGTGTAGTTTATTAAGAAGTGAAAAGTACTATGGACTGGGGGAAGATAATTCAATGGCAAAGCACTTGCCTTGCCACATGAGCATGAGAACTGGAGTTTGGATCACCAAACTGGATGTGGTAACACACATCTATAATCCCAGAATGTCTATAATGAGATGGGAGGCAGAGATAGGAGAATCCCTGGAAATAGGGATATGCAGCACTGAGCAAGAAGAGATCCTACTGTAAACAAGGTGGGAAGACAAAGGCCCACACCTGAGGTTATTTTCTAAACTACACATACACCCAACTGCATACATAAACAATCACACAGGATTGAACATACATACTCACAAACACTACACACAGGAACATACATCATACATATTCAAAATTTAAGAAGCCCTGAAATGTTCTTCAGTGTAAATAGCCCAACCAGTGAGATGAAGAACCTCAAAATTCCATGTTCACTTCAGGTACCTACTTTCCTTCTCTTCCTTCCCTTCTTCAGGGATAACTTCTTAGTAGGCGACAATCTTGGGACTCTTGTAAAGCCCAAGAGTCCACATAATTTTCCTTCTTGAAAACAAAAGTATCACAGTAGGGCTGTGATGGCACTTACCAGAATGTTCTTAGAAGCTTTAGATGTGTTAGTGAACTCTTCTGGTTTCCTTCATCTCATGCCATATAATTTCAAAAATAGCTATTATTTTCCTAGCTACATTACATACACTATGTCACAGAATAAATTCAGTCCTGGCACCTACCATGGTACTAAAAGTAACAGATGTTTGCTGACTAAGCAAATGAGTGACTGAGTAAGATCTTGTTCTACAGATCTCTTACATTGATCTATTTTTTTCACGTGATTACTCCTACAGAGTTTAAGATACAAAATACTAGATAACCTTTAGGACTCCATGGAGCATCATCTGAATTCTTCTTTTTCTTGGGTCGAGATTTCAAAGCAGGGTCATCATCATCAGACTCCAGGGATGGATAGACTGTAGGGAGAGATGAAGGCAGGATAAATTAAATCACATACAAAACAACAACAACACAATGATATATACTTCAGTCTTCTTCCTCCTCTTCAAGTATATTCATTTACTTAATCCATATTCAACTGAAGGTCCCTAAATATCTTACATTTTGTGCCTTTTGTATAGCTGTACCCTTGTATGAAAGTCCTGTCCTACATTCACCAAATTCTTGGTCACTCAGGCGAGTTACTTGGCTCACCTTTTAAAATTTAGTTCTAGATTTGGTCTTGTAGTCATCAGGGAAATGCAAGTCAAAACAACCTCACACCAATCAGAATGGCTAAGATCAAAAACTCAGGTGACAGCAGATGCTGGTGAGGATGTGGAAAAAGAGGAACACTCCTCCATTGCTGGTGGGATTGCAAGCTAGTACAATCTGGAGGTTCCTCAGAAAACTGAAAATATTTCTACCTGAACACCTAGCTATACTCTTGGACATATACCCAAGATGCCCCACCATACCACAAGGACATGTGCTCCACTATGTTCATAGCAGCCTTATTTATGATAGGCAGAAGCTGGAAAGAACCCCGATGCCCGTCAACAGAAGAATAGGTACAGAAAATATAGTTCATTTACACAATGGAATACTATTCAGTTATTAAGAATGAGGACATCCTGAGTTTTGCAGGCAAATGGATGGAACTAGAAAATATTATCCTGAATGAGGTAACCCAGATCACAAAAGGACTCTCTCTCTCTCTCTCTCTCTCTCTCTCTCTCTTAGCAAAAAAAAAAAAAACAAAAAAACAAAAAGAAACAAACAAACAAAAAAAAAACACAGAATACCTAGGATACAACCCATAGACCATAAGAAGTGTATCAAGCCAAAGGGCCCAAGTGAGTACGCTTCAATCCCACTTAAAAAAGGGGAAGAAAATAATCATCCAAGGCAGAGGGAGGGAGGGACCAGGATGGGAGAGTTGAGGGGAAGGGGAAAAGGTGAACAGGATCAAGTATGGAGGGATGGTCAGGAGAGAATCCCAGAAGGCCAGAAGAATGAATGGAAATATACAGTCTTTGGGAGGAGGGGGTATGGGAGACCTTCTAGAAAGTACCAGAGACTTGGGAGATGAGAGACTCTCCGGATTCAATGGGGTGACCTTTGCCAAAATGTCCACCAATGGAGAGCAGGAACTTGAAGAGTCCACCTCTGGTTGACAGACAAAGCCTTAAGTGGAAGGACAGGGTTACCAACCCACAGTAAAAACTAGAATTGTTCCTATCTTAAAGAAAAATGGAGAAGAGATAGAAGGAAAAGTGGTCCAGTGACTGGCCTAACTTGGGATCCCTCTCATTGGGGGGTACCAATGTCTGACACTATTCTATTATTGATGCTATTATATGCTTACAGACAGGAACCTAGCATGGCTGTCCTCTGAGATGCCCTTCTAGCAGCTTAGTGAAACATATGCAGATACATATACCCAAGCATAGGACTGAAGTCTGGGACCCCATGGTTGAATTAGGGGAAGGATTGAAGAAGCTGAAGAAAAAGGCGACCCCATAGGAAGACTAGCAGTGTCAACTAACCCAGATCCTAGGGAGCTCCCAAGGACTGAGCTACCAACCAGGTAGCATACTGGGCTGGTCCAAACCCCCTCCTCCCTAGCACATATATAGCAGAGGACTGCTTGGCCTGGTCTCAGTGGGAGAAAATGTGCCTAATCTTTGAGAGACTTGAGGCCTCAGGGAAGTGGATGGCCTGGGGAAGGGAACACCCTCTTAGAGGCAAGGGGGAGGAGGAATGGGATGAGGAACTGTGGGAGGGGGGATTGGGAGGGGGCAATAGCTGGGGTGTAAATAAATTTTTAAATTTGCTCTCATAATCTGATTCAGATTCCTCCTCAGCTCTCCATAGCAACCTGTGCTTTATGCCTTCAATGGAGATGTTATATTCTAGTTAGGAACTGATTATTACATCTGCTGCCTCTAATTTACAAATGAGGCCAGGGATTTGTACTTGAATTTTTACTAAAGCAACTCATACAATGAACAGTAGGTATTTATTGTTTGTGAAATAATGGGAAAAGTAAATAATACATATTTAATACACACAATAGGAACATAAGTTGAACTAGGATCAAAATTATTGGAATTGCACGATCTAAGTAATAAAATATTTATATTCAAGTATCCTATCTTAGAGAAACAAATAGAGGTATACAGATTATCATAAAATCCATAGGCAATTCCTCATAATCCAGAGGCAAGACACTTAGAATTTTTAATGGAAATATGGTCTAGAATGATCCAACTGATGACATAAAATTCTGAGGCAACTCCTAAGCCTAGAAGAGAACTCTAAGAGTAATAATCTCACAAGAATTCTCCTCCCGCTTCTTTCCAGAGGGCTTCTCTACAGAAAAGAGAGTCTATTTTCAGACCTTCCTCCTTCAGCAAAGAGGTGAAAACTTTGCCTCCTCACTTTTTTTTTCAAAAAAAAAAAAAAGAGGATTTAATTGTTCTTAGAATGGAGTGAATACTAATAACACAGCTGTTTCAGGAAAAGACACCAATATTACTTTGTTGGGTGTGAAAGATATTCTAACTTTAAAAGAAGTTAAGTGTGACAAAGCAGAAAGACTTGGTGCCTTAGGATCAAAACACTACTTCGAAATTCTGGATGGCACAGTAGTGGCCTAAGAACAGGTTCCAGAGTCTTAAGCCAAAATGTTGAAATAACAGATAATACCAAAGTTGTGTTCAAAAGTTGTACTTAAGAGATGGTGAACTGAGAACAGGACCCCTGTTGAAGGAATCAGAGAAAGAACTGGAAGAGCTTGAAGGAGCTCAAGACCCCATATGTACAGCAATGCCAACCAACCGGAGCTTCCAGGGACTAAGCCACTACCCAAAGACTATACATGGGCTGACCCTGGACTCTGACCTCATAGGTTGCAATGAATATCCTAGTAAGAGCACCAGTGGAAGG
>NC_046173.1:0-133126 GCF_011064425.1 Rattus rattus
TTCATTTTGAGGCATTGCTACTATTTCTAGCTCTTTCATACCTTTTCTATACATCACTCAGACCTCACATCCATGATAGCGTCTTTTTTATATCGTTTTACTGTGCTCTCATTGTTTTGTTTCATTCTTTGAACAACCAAATCTTTACTTTGTGTTGCAGCCTGAGAAACATTTTCACAAATATCATCTCTTTGAACCAATTATTTATGCTATCTGTCAAAATACATTGAAGAACTATCAAGTTTTACTTTCACAGAAACACTTTGAAATCACTATCGTCATTGCTCCCAGCACAGTGTTTTGATCGAGTCAACTTTTCTCACTCTTTGAATATGTTGAGTAACAAGTCTGGTTCAGCAACAGAACAAAGAAAAAGTTAACATGTTACAGAATTTCAGATGTAAATAAACATTCTTCTGGTAGTCACTCATTCAAATAGAAATTAGTTCTCGAGATTTAGAATTTTCTGAATATTGAAGAGTTCTAACGTCAAAATACGGTACTATATTATTTTTATTTGAGACAATGTCTGTCTTTCAAATATTTTTTTCGAGTACAAATTTCATTTTATCTCAGCAGACATACGGTTTAAATAAAATAAGTACATTCAAAAAAACAAAATAAAATCAAAATTGCTTTCTTTTTGTCTTCTCCTTTCTCTCTTTTCCTGCATATAGCTATGTTGATCAGCGTTTCTTTTTTTCGAGTTGGGACTAGTCTGCGCTGCTGTATCAAGCGCCACACGAGTTCAACTCTGTTGTCGCCGTTCTTCGCGTTTCCTGGAGCCGGGGATCGGCCTGGAGCAGGCGCCATCGCTCACAGCTTTGTCTTTTTGGCTTGTAGTCAGTCATTTGCATGTCGACTAACCAGCAACCATTATTCCAGTTCTGACCTAGAACAACAATGAATGAATGTCCACACTTCACAAAATTCACGCACAGTTTCGACTACTTGGTCCAAAACAACAAAGAAGGCCTGAGCAAAATCAGCGATTGTTTCTACAGTTTGGTTCTGTCACTCATCATCTTGTTGTCAGAGCCTTCGTTCTTTCATCACACAGGCAGTGTCACAACTTTCAAATGCACATGTCAAAACTTCAAATTGTTCAGTGTTAACTGCCATACTTTTTCCCACTGTCTGATCACACTCTCCAGATAAGTGATCCCATGTTTTGAACCCAGAACATCCAAAATTTCAATCAAAAATTTTTCATAAAAGACTCAATTTAATCAGATCTCAAGAAGTTTGTTACAATTATTCAGTCTCATCAATAAATATCCATTTATTCAAATTTCAAAGACTCATCCATCTTTGTCTGGCTCAAATGCTCTGAAAACTTTCATCATGGTCAAAATCACTTAACTGACTTTATCCCATCTGCTCTCCAACACAGCCTCTAGTCGTTCAGAAACACAATTTTCAAGAAGTGTCTTTCAGGTTCTTTTCGAGCTGGGGGACTGATCCTGGCCTGCATTTTGCAGTCACTCTATTCAACTGCATTTGTTAGCTTGTGCAGCTAATTACTTTGTTTTGGTTTGCTTTTGCTGTATGCACACACAGGCAGCGATCCGAGCATGATTCCTTGAAGGTAGTCAGAGCCACCAGCAAACTACAGCCTCAGAATAGTAAGCATTCTAAACTATTTTTCCGGTTCTCACTTTGTTCAAACATTTAATGTTGGGGTGTCACTTTAAACATTTGTAATGTGTGTCCACATAAAAAGTATATGTAGGTAAATCATATCATTTGTGAAAGTTAGAAATAATTTGCAAAGTTGTTCCTTTTCTCCGGCAGTTTCTAGAGTCGAACTGTCAGCAATGGTTTATTCACTAAATATTTTGTTGCTTACTGCAGCCAACAAAGCAGTCCTTCACCAGTAAGTTTTGCACTGTCACCATCTTGTTCCCAGCACTCTGACGGGTCTCAGACTGCAGGACACTGCCACTGCAGTCCACCATGCCTGAACTGAACTGCACCTGACCTGTGACACGCCAATCAGCTCACACCTCACTCAAGAAAACACCTGCCTGTGCCTGCACTGTGGTTCAGGACCTTCCAGCCCGCCAGCTGAGAAAAACAACTTCTCAATTCCAAAACAAACAAATGTCTATCAGACCAGACTGTGATTTCACACCAGCCTTTTTTTCAAAGAAAAATAAACACACTACACAAGAAGGAAGAAATTTGTCAATGAGTCAGGCAACTCTTGAGTGCCTGAAACCAAAAATGGGAAATGCAACCATTGTTGGTAGTCCCACACGATCAACCATGTAGCAGCACCAGTGAAGCCTGTCCGGGCTGATGGGTCAACTTTGAAATGCCCAGTGGGTCCTGTCCCGATGAGCTCACTCCTGGCATCACCCCTTCTGAAAGCCACCTCTGCCTTCTTGCATCTCACCAAGTTTACCTCGTCAAGTAAATATATCAGTCAGCCTTTCTTCTCATTTGTTTTTAGTGTGTGTATGTTATGGGTAGTATATCGATACCTTTTTGCTTGGCTTGTCCTAGATCTGTGTCTAGCCTCAATATTGTACAATTTTAAACATCTTCAGAATCCTTTCATTTCAGTCAAACAGATTCAGTGGTTTCAGCCGTAAGCAATTTCATTTTAGAACCTATTTTAAACATGACAAAGTTGATTCATGTACTGTGTCTACTAAAAATACATGCAGAACATACTGTGTCTCCTTGTTCAAAAACTTAAATTATGTGTGTCATTTTTCCATTGCTATAAGATTATCAGAATAACTGATTTGCTTTATATCTCCATTTTAATCATTGAACTTTGTCCTTCTGCCTCACTGTTCCACCCCACACATGGCATCTCATTCAAATAAAACTACAGTCTGTGTCCTGATTCTCTGGCACTTCCCATACTTCAAACCAGTGACTCCACACATGCTGACTCAGCAGACGTCTGCACTTCCATCTCCTCACTCGGCTGTTCTGTCACACCACTAAACAACCATTCTCATGATCAAAGCAATTCAGCTCACTCTCAAGCACCAAATGTCAAACAGAATCACTGTCTCAGCCAAGCCACCGTCACACCTGTGTTTCGTCTAACCGCCCTCTGCATCCTATTTGGTTCACTTCAGATCTTTCTTCCAGTGCCTATAATTCAAGCCAGGCTCTCTCCTGTAGTCTCCACCACCTCCCACGATTTCATAGCCTCACATTCTCATGTGATGTAGTCCCATCCACATCTCAAAGAAAATTTTGATGACTGAAACAAATCACACATCAGTAAACCTTGTTCATAAAATTTTGTTTTATTAACTTTAAAAGCCCTCTGAGCTCTTCTCCAGATAGAAAGCTAACCAGGCTGGGATTTAGCTCAGTGGTAGCTCAGGAAGCTGCCCTGCCCGCCCCCAGCCCAAAGAACCAAAAAAAGAAATAACTACAAGCAGCAACAAAATCTCAATCAATTTCAGGTCTCAGATGTACCATATTCATTTGCATTTTTTAATGACAATCAATTTCACAAACACTGCTTGCTCCAGTGGTGGTTCAGCAAAATATCTTTGTGTTCTTCTCAAAACTATAGATGCACACAAAGTTTAGAATACCTTTGTAACACAGCCAAAAACAAACACGTACTACAATATACCTTAACTCCACTTGCATATTTTCACATTACTCTAATTTTCATCTTTAATAAATTTCACTGTATCTTAAACCTGATATGTGCCTCATCTGATTATAAAGAATCACATTGCATTTTGTATAATACCATTTAAATGTGTCCGTAAATCTTAAACTGATGATTTGATCAACATTTCAGAACAAGTCTGCAATGAACAATTTCAACAATTGTTTCACACCAGATCATATCTTGCCGTATTACCATTAGAATAACTGTTCATGCTCGGAAAATGATGATATGACTGTTTATGACGATTATTAGCATTTTGTTGAAATTTTAAGAGTTTCACACCCAGTCACGTTGCATCAAAGTCTTCCCAAATGGCCTCACTGACTCTTGTTCAAAATTTTGAATAAATCAATTTTTATTTGATTCAGCCTTGTTATCCAAGAGATAGTCACCTTTTTTTTTTCTGAGTTGGGATCTGTGTTGTAAGCACCTTTTCACCTTTTAACTTTCAAATTATATGGTAATTTACAATCAAAGCAACACGGGCACGTCAATTTCACCACAGTTTCATCGTATTGAAAAGTACTTTTATATTATTGGTTGCTCAATGGCTTAATCCGAAGAGTATGTTGCAGATTCGGCTTATTTCTCCGACCATCAAATTCAAAAGAAACCAAGAGACTTATTCCTTCATCAGTTCCTCAAAATATTCCGTTCAGATTGTTTCTATGTTTCATTATCGCACTTTCGATTGAGTATTTGAGTCGATAATAAACATCTGTCATAAAATCACACAACTCTCAGCATCATCCCTTCCCAAACAAATCATCCATTGCCTGATTCAGCTATAATGATTTCATAACTATTGGTCTGTTCAGCTGATAATTTTTCCTGAAAAAGTCATTAATTGACGTCATATGTGTTTTTGTAATAATTGATCTTCTGTGTGTTCTGCATTTTTGAAATGTGTCAGTCGTAATTTTCTTGGAAACAAGCATATCTGATGTAATCTCCTGTTCAAGATCTGCTCCTGCCACTCTTTCCTGCATGATGAATCGTGCTTCAGATCCCGCCTTCACGGCAAGGTTCTCGTTCAGATCAAGTCTTCTTCTCTGCCATATCATCTGCATTTCATTTTCTCTTCTCTATAGATGGCTCGGTCACCATGTCGTCTGTTTTTCTCTCAGCTTGATTCTGAAATGACGTTCTTTCTGTCCTTAACAAAATTTTTTTTTTTTTTTTTTTAAACCTTATTTTAAAATTTTTTTATTATTTTTTTTTTTTTTTTTTAAAAAATTTTATTTTTTGATAAATTTTCATTTTTTAATTTCAAACACAACAACCAGCAAATGAACAAAGTTTTATTCTTGTTTACCTTTGTCATTGACAACACCATTTTAATGTTCTAAAATCTTTTACTTGGCTCTGTTTTGTAATCCTACGATCGTTCAATCCCAGCAATCACGAACACAATTCAGATGCATGAAATCTTTCATTGACCTGTCCTTTCACCCCTGACTTGGAAACCCAAAATGATCATGCTACAAACACACTTTCATGCCCTGAAAATCTGTATCAACCACAATGCTCTTCTTCCATGTCCAGTTTGAACAGATCAGCTTGATACATCAGAGTTGAAATCAAGAAAATTTCCCACACAGTCCCTTCATGACAAAGTTCTGAGTTGTCAATTGTCTCATTACCAAACATAGTAAAAGTTGCAACAGTTCACTTCCCACACAAAGAAATCACAATTTCAAAATTTTTCATGCTTCCCAAATGATCTGAAGACTGAAATCATAAACCAGCAGTTGCCCACCAAGCCCAGCCTGGTCCCCACCAGATCTCCACTCTCATCCTGGCACCACTGTGGTCTTGAACACACCATCTTGCTGCCTGAAGTCAGTATCTGCTGCAGCTCAGATCTCAGCCTCTTCTCATTTCAAGTTTGATATGCTATTCATTCTTGAGATAATATCACAGCCCAAATTAAATGTTTTCAAGTTGGGCCTTGGTGCCTGTGATGCTGTGCCAAACATTTTTTATCTTTACACGGCCATTTCCTTATTTGCTTCGATTGTTATCTCCTGGCTCTGGGCCAATATCCCCACCTCCCTCCCTTCCTTGTTGGTGTCCTCCCTCACTCCTCCCCATTAAACAGCTTCTCCTCTGTCAGCCCACCATCAGTCCAGTCTTTAGGTAGCCTCGAGTTTCTTCCAGTTTTCTTTCATTCAGGAAGGGCTGGTCATATTTTCTGAAATGTCTTGCTCTCGCCATTCCCTGGCAGAAATACGGTGCAAAGTTTAAACAGAGGCAAAAAAGGAATACCCATTCAGAGACTGCCCTGCAAGGGCCCACATACAGCCACCCACCAGACAAGATGGGTGAAGCAGCAAGGGCAGGCTCAACAGGAGCTGTGATGTCGATCTCTCCTGAGAGACGACAGCCAGATACAGCAAACTACAGAGGCTAATGCCAGCAGTAAACCACTGAACTGAGAATAGACGCTGAAGCTGTGAACGGGAGAAAAGAACTGAAGAGCCTCAAGGGGCTCTAGGACCATATGTACAACAATGCCAAGCAACCAGCCTCGGTGGACTAAAGCCACTCACCTAAAGACTATACAGCATGGATCTGGACTCTGGACCCTGACCTCATAGGTAGCAACAACATCCTAGAAGGAAGCGCACCAGTGGAAGGGAAGCCCTTGGTCCTGCTAAGACTGAACCCCCAGTGAACTAGACTGTTAGGGGAGGGCGCATGTGGAGGTGAGGGGGACACCAAGGAAGGGAGGGGAGGGGTTAGGGATGTTGTCTTGAACCAGGAAAGGGAATAACAATCGAAATGTAAATAAGAAATAGCCAAGTTAATAAAGATAAAAAAAAATGTTTCTTTGCTTATCCACGACCAAGACAACTCTCATAAGGAGAACATTTAATTTGGGCTGGCTTACACATTCAGAGATTTAGTCCATTATCATCAAGGTGGGAATATGGCACTATCCAGGCAGGTATTGTATAGGAGGAGCTGAGAGTTCTACTTCTTCATCTGAAGGCTGCTAGCAGGATACTGACTTCCAGGCAGCTAGGATGAGTGTGTTAAGTCCACACCCACAGTAACACACCTATTCCAAAAGACCACAGTATTAGTGCCAAGCATATACAAACTCTCACACCATATGGTAACCATTGGTTAGTTACAGCTGATCCAGTTATCCTGACTCCATTGGTGACTAGGCTGCTTCCATGACCAAACAGAGATGCTTTCTGTCTGAGGGAGCAGAGTGTCCTGGAGGTGTGAGAACCTGGCCTGAGAAATATAGCAAGTCCTCATATTCATGAAGGAAAAGATCTTGGAATTATCCTCAGACATTAAGGTTACAGGATTGAGACTGTACAGCAGTGGAAGTCAGAGAGTGCTGATAAAGCAACATAATCTGACCTTGAGATATATAGACTTTTGATATATGTCTGTCATTTGTCCCTTAGGAGTGTTTTTATAGCATAGGAAGCTGTTGAAGTCAGATTTTGGTGGAGGGTGAGCTGGTTAGCTTCCCTTACTAGTATAGCATTTGCAGCTATGCTACACAATCAGGATGGCCAACTGAAGGTCACTGAACAGGTGCTATACACTATGACTGAGGCCTGTATGAGGATCTGAGCCAAAACCTCCTTTGCCACCATGTGTCATAAATGAGAAGTGGGAGGAGAGATGGTTTAGTAACATCTGGTAAGACCAAACTGGGGCTCCAGTTAGAGCCTGCTTTAATTACTGGATTTTTTTCTCCCCCTCAGTTTCAGTGCAGCATTCTCCCTCAGTGGGAAAAGTGGGACTGGGCTATTTCAACAAATACAGAAATCCACACTCTGCATTCCAGATCACTGGAATTTTCATACTTGGTTCTTGTTTTGGGAAGCATGGATGCTGAGGATGGATTATGTCTAGGCAGCTCTGTTAGGTCGAGCTTTTATGGCAGAAAGGAGTCTGCTGTTTGGGAAACCTAGGAAAAAAATTTTTTTTTGAAAAATACTACCCAAATGACTGGAGCAACTGGAAAAAGATATTTTTTTCCATCTTTATTAACTTGAGTATTTCTTTTCTTTTCTTTTTTTTCATCTTTATTAACTTGAATATTTCTTATTACATTTCAATTGTTATTCCTCCCAGTTTCCAGGCCAAATATACCCTAACATCCTTCCTTCTTTATGCGGGTGTTCCTCCTCATCTCCCCCATTACTTCATCTTTTCATCTTCTGAGTGTCTTCTAATTCTCTTTCTTCAGAGTCTGTTCTTATTGTACAAATTCCTTTTACTGCTTGGTTAAAGTCACACCGAGGTACTCTTTTTATATTATTTGCCTATTAAGAAGGGTGTCATTTCTAATTTCTTTCTCGCTTGTTTCTCTTTTGTGTAGAGGAAGGCAGGATTTATTTGAGTTAATTTTACTTACCCACCACTTTGCTGAATTTGTTTATCAGTTTTAGTAGTTCTCTGGTGGAACTTTTGGGATCACTTTGAACATACCATCACATCATCTGCAAATAGTGATATTTTTGACTTCTTCTTTTTCATCTGTATCCCTTGATCTCCTTTTTGTTGTCTGATTGCTCTGGCTAGAACTTCAAGAACTATATTGAATAAGTAGGAGAGAGGGTGCCTTCTCTTCAGTCCCCTGATTTTATTGGGGATTGTTTCAAATTTCTTCCATTTTAGTTTAATGTTAGCGACTGGTTTGCTGTATAAGCAGCTTTACTATGTTTAGGTATGGACCTTGAATTCTATTCTTTCCAGGACTTTTATCATGAAGGGGTGTTGAATTCTTGTCAAATGCTTTCTCAGCATCTAATGAAATGATCATGTGGTTTTGTTCTTTCAGTTTGTTTACATGGATTACTATGGTTTTCATATTAAACCATCCCTGCATGCCTGGGATGAAGTTTATTGACTGCTGTGGATGATTGTTTTGATGTGCTCTGATTCGGGTTTGCACAGAATTTTTATTGAGTATTTTTTGCGCCGATATTCATAAGGAAATTGGTCTGAAGTTCTCTTTTGTTGGGTCTTTGCGTGGTTTAGGTATAAGAGTTGTGGCTTCCATGAAGTCGTGAAAGTTCATCTGTTTCAATTTTGTGAAATAGTTTGAATAATATTGGTAACAGGTCTTCTATGATGTGATAGAATTCTGCACTAAACCCTGTCTGACCTGGGGCTCTTTTTTGGTTGGGGAGACTTAATGACTTTTCTATTTCCTTAGAGTTATGGGGTTGTTTAACTGGTTTATCTGTTCCTGATTTAACTTCGCAATTTTTGTATCTGTCTAGAAATTGTCCATTTCCTGCAGATTTCAAGTTTTGTTGAATATAGGCTTTTGTATAAAGATCTGATGATTTTTGAATTTCTGAATCTGTAGTTATGTCTCCTCATTTCTGATTTTGTTAATTTGACACACCTCTGTGTCCTCTTATTAGTCTGACTAAGGGTTTATCTATCTTGTTGATTTTCTCAAAGAACCAACTTTTGGTTCTGTTGATTCTTTCTATGGTCCTTTTTGTTTCTACTTGGTTGATTTCAGCTCTGAGTTTGACTATTTCCTGTCTTCTGCTCCTCCTGGATGTATTTGCTTCTTTTTGTTCTAGAGCTTTGAGGTGTGCTGTCAAGCTGCTGTTCCAGTCCTTTCTCTGATTCCTTCAACAGGGGTTTGCCTCTGGCATTCACCTATGTATTTGCTGTAGTCTGGCTGTGTCTCTCAGGAGAGATTTACATCCTGTTCCCGTCTGCACTTCTTTCCTTCAAACATCTTGTCTAATAGGGTGACTGTATATGTATGGACCACATGTGGGGCAGGTTCTGAATGGGTGGAACAAGATATTTTTGTCTTTCAAACTACTACTGAGGAAGAAAAGAAGCATTGTATGACACCCTGTATCCATTGTGAGTCAACCCACATTTGCTTTACAATGGAATATCTATGCCCTTTGAAATTAGCCAGCTCTCCTGGACAGGACTAGTTCTGTCTAGGATTCAAAATCTCCCTATATATTTCTTTGGAGGAAACATTACAAAAAGACTTGTCAAGATACAGAGTGTCATACAATGCTTCTTTTCTTCTTCAGTAGTAGTATGTTGATGTTCTTCATTGTCAGCAGCTAACACAGCTATTTGTTTGGGAATGGAGAAGAAAACATCCTTAAGGTTATTCTTCAGTCAGAGGGCAGTTAAAATGAATTGATATACAGATGTAAAAAAAACTTTAAATGTTTTGAGGAGTAAAGGTAATGGTAGTAACAAATTTTCAGACAAGATGTCTTCCCAGGGCATAAAGGGAAGTGTGGAATCACTACAAAACTGTTAGTATCCTGTTTATGGCCCAACATGACAATACTTTCAGATGTGAGGTGATGGTCTTAAAGTGTGTCCATGTCTCCCCAAAGTGGTGTCTCACATTTTTTGTAACTGGCCCTATTGTAGTTTTTAAAACATAAAGTTCAGCCTCTGTTTCTTCTAACAACCTAACCAGATAACCTCCTATTGACACAGGAATCATGGTTTCTTTCAAGGTCTAATATGTTGAAGCCCTACCCTCTTCTTTCTTATTTTCTATCCTTTTTTTTTTATGGTCAGAAGGGTCATTGCTTTTCTGGCTTTGGGATGATCTCACCATTCATTCCTTTAGTGTCTCTTTTTCTTAAAATAAACTCATTGGCCCCTTTCTAATTAAATAATTTCTTATGTAATGGTGTCTCCTCATATTATTAGAATAATAAGACTCCAGGGCTTAGTGGGGCAGAAATAAAAGCAGATAACAAGTATGAAGCAAATAAATATCATGAAAGAAATAAAAGTATTCTCATTCAGGAAAACTTGGAGAAATCTGGCAGAAAGTAGTAGGCATTATGACCCTGCAGAATTTACATCTCCAGCCTCCTGGCCAAGCAGGCTCATTTTTCTTTGTGTCCAACTGTTATATCTGCTCATTGTCTAACATCTTAAAATCTATTTTTTAGGTTCTCCTTAGGATCTATGATTTGACCTGGGGTTGATGCAAATTTGCAAGAGTTTTCCAGGCCTACTATTTCAAACTGTTAACTCTCTTTAGTAAATTCATTGGATATGCTAAGTAGGAATTTAGATAGAGAATCCAAAATTAGGGGTTAGGAAATAAGTATCGTGGTTGTTTAGCTTCAGTAATCTCAGCACTTAGAAGGTTGAGGCAGGATATTTGTCAGCACCATATAGTATACAACTTATAGATAATTTGGAGCTATAATACCAATATGCTGAGAGCCTGTTTGGACAAATAGATTTTCATGATTCGATAATATAATATAGTATAAATTCAATAATATAAAAAGATGTTCATAATGTTAGCGTATATACGTAAGAAAAAGTAGAAGGCATGAACTTTTTAAAGAAGATTTATTTATTTCATGTATATGAGTACACTGTCTCTGTCTTCAGGCACACCAAAAGAGGGCATCAGATCCTATTACAGATTGTTGTGAGCCACCATGTGGTTGCTGGGATTGAACTCAGAACCTCTGGAAGAGCAGTCAGTGCTCTTAACCACTGAGCCATCTCTCCAGCCCAAGGCATGAACTTTTATATATGTCAATATTAAACAATAATTTGGGGATTATAGTCTAAAACAAAAAGAAGAAAAAGTCAGCTTACAACCCCTAGATATTAAGAGCCAATATTCTAGAAGGTAAAAAGAGATTTTAAGTTATTTAGCTTAAGAACTATTAATTTAAAGGGCTGTTATCCATATGATTATAAAAATGTGGGTGATGCTTATTTGTCAATGACTAAAAGTGGACAAATTTAAACAAAATTATTTCTAGAAAATCAGAATAAAACTAAAATATACAAACTTTTTGTTCATTTTTTATAGTTGTTTTTTGTTTTGTTCTTGTTTTTGCTTTTCAGACAGCATCACTTTATATAGCACTGGTTTGTCTTAAATTCATAGATTATATGCACCTTCTGAGTGCTAGAATTAGAGGCACATAATACCTTGTCTGGCAAACAGTTTCAAACTTTTAAATGTTTGTGTCTAAGATGTGAGAGCTATTGTAGAAATTAAATGAAAAAATTTAGTAATTGTTACAAGGAAACTTGATGCTAAAGTAATGCATGATGGTACAGACCAAATTTAGCCTTTGTGATAAATTGTCTTAAAAACAATTGTGATTGATTAATATAAGAAACACATTCTCACCTTAAAGGAGATAAAAGATAGTTTATTCTGGAGTCAAATATTTTATGGGAATGGTGCGGGAAAGAAATCTCTGAGATAGCCACTCTGTGATTAGAGGAGAAGTTTTTTGTTAGGATAAGAAAGGGAGAACATCCACAGATTTCTAGGAGAAATCAAAGCTGAGAGAAAAAGAAGCAGACTAGACATGACCAGAGCCATCTATAAGAGAAGAGAAAATAGAATAACAGATGATAGCAATAATACCAGGAAAATAGTAGAAGACAGTCAGGGCAAGGGGAAACCTTGCCATTATAAAGAGAACGGGATCTAGAACGCCTGGGTTCTAGCATCATACAGGAAGAGTGGGAGAGATAGAAGGGCCAGGAGGCTACCCTGAGAGCTTTGAGATGTAATCATTAGTATGTCACGGAGAGCCATATCCTTTCTGTTAATCAAAAAAAAAAAAAAAAAAAAAAAAGACTCCCTTTTGGTAGATGGGAACTATTTGGTATTGGAATTGGATAAGCAATTGTTATGACCTTTTTCTGGGGAAGACTTTCTTTCCCTCTCAGCATCCCAAATTTGCTTGCAGTTCTTATGTAAAGTTTAGGCTTTATAAGCTTTCCCCCTCCTTGTTCAGGTCTTATTTGGGTACCTATATTGGGGAGATTACATGGGTCTCTTATCTGACATTTCCAAGAGAAACAATCTCATAGAAAATTCTGGTATAAAGCTCACCTGCTATAAGTTGACTCAGCTTTTGAGTTGGTAGACAATTGCTAACAGTTCTAAATATAAGAGTAGGTACATTTAGGTACATTTCAATAAGTCAAGTGACTTTGAATTCACACAAGATTGTTTTCATAGTTTATTAAAATGCTAACACATCTGAATCAATGCAGTACAATTCACCTGTATCTTAAAAAAATCTATGTGATTATATTACCAATATTTATAAATTATTGAATACCAGACACACAGAGGTCAGTTACATTTTTTATTTTAAAAAACACATATGTAAAATGCAAAAACATTGATTAGTAACACCATCAACAAGTGAGTTTCCCTCTTTTTCTTTTTCTTTTATGATGTCATATAGTCAAGGATGTCTCCATGTAACCACGTGTATTTACACTTCTGATTCTTCTGCCTCCAGTTTCTTGGTGTAACAGCACTAATGTTTGACCGCATACAGAGCAAAGCACTTTAATAACTGAGTTACACTTTTAGTTCTAAGAATCTTAAGTATATGTTTGCCTTGGTTTTTGTTTGCCTTTTTTTGTTGTTGTTTTGTTTTTTGAAAGCATGTCTATGAAGTTCATGTTGGCCTGAAACTTGCTATGTAGATCAGATATGCCATGAATAGATAATTTCCAGGACACTGTATTAGGATTACAGCCATCTTTACTTTTAAACAGAAAATTGTCTCCTAAATTATCTCACCAAAATTAAAGTATCAAATATGGATATATCAAATATATATATTTCCATTAAAGTGGTTTCTTTATTTGTAGTTTGTGCCACTCCCCGCCTTGACTCCTACCTCCCCCCTATCTTTTCCTCTCTTTTTGTTTTTCAAGACAGGGTTTCTCCGTAACCCTGGCCATCCTGCAACTATCTTCAGTGACTAAATTTGTTTCTTACTACGTAGTGTTGCAGGAATTAAGGATGCAACACACCGCTAGCTGGTTTTGGACTAGTTTTCACTAGTTCTTTTTGTTATAGTTGTTTGTCTTAAATGCTGTAAACAACTTCTACAGTGTTGCATATTAACAGGAAGTTCTCCAATTGGGTTTTTTCCCTCCTACGTCTTCCCCAAAAATCCATGGGCCTTCTTGAGTCCAGAAAGACCACAAAATTTATTAAAATAAATTATCAGCTGAGCTAATAAATCAGTAAGGTAAAAACTTCCTTTTTGATCTCTCATATCAGTTAAAATTCAAGAGCCTAAGTGACTAAGGACTCTAAGACAACAGGATACCTTTTGGAGGCTGGGATGGGGTGGGGCTTATACTGGGGCTGCCTTTGATATTGCCTGAACTAATAGTTATGAAATCCATTGCAAATAGCTGCTGAACCTTTGTATGTTGTTTTATTAGTAAGTTTCCTACAACTCAATGTACAAAGTCACCCTGAGTAACATCCTCGTACTGAGGCTACAACTTTGTTTACTGTCCGTTTTTCCAGGCCAGATCCTTAGTCAGCTTGCTATCCGCCATTCTACAGCCCCGCCCATAGTATTGTGCGTTCTGTGACGCGACCGCGCAGGCCACAGACACTTCCTTCTTTCGTGAGCAAGATGGCGGGCGGAGAAGCCGGAGTGACTCTCGGGCAGCCGCACCTTTCTCGTCAGGATCTTGCCACTTTGGTGAGATTTTGCTTCCTGAACTTTTAAGTAAAGCCCATAGTGGGGAAAGCGTTGGGATTAGGTTGTCTTGGCAGTTTTGGAGCTCGAGAAGGGATACATGAGTGATACCGACAGGTTTAGACAGTCCGTACAAAACCCTGCAATTTAGAGCCTGGCTTTGAGGCTTTATTATGGCTCGATTTTTTTTTTTAACCTCTGACGGTTTGAGAGGTGATCATATGACAAACAGGTTAAACGTTAATCTTTTCATAAATAGGCAAAAAACAGTTTTTACCTTCGCCGAAGTGCGCAAGGACTGATGTAGTGAAACAATTGCTTTTGTATTTTTAGTTTTCTCGACCGCTAAAAGCCTTTAAAAATTGCTATGAAAATGTACTTCCAGACCATCTATTTCTCCCCGTACTATTCAAAAAATACTTTTAAAAGGAAGATATAGACAGGGAAAACTCCTTTTCTTAAAATAGGAGCAGAAAGGAGTTGATGCAGAGTTGTGTATTGTAAATACATGGATCTTTGGAAAACGTTGGTTTGCCTTGAAAGGCAATGGACTTAAAAATGTTTCATTGCAGGATGTTACCAAGTTGACTCCGCTATCACATGAAATTATCAGCAGACAAGCCACAATTAATATAGGTAAGAATAACTGTTCTTTAGTAGTAGGAACTGTTCTGTTCTAATTTTGATTATGACAACAGATAATTCTGAATCTTCTTTGAAGTTATCAGACTCAAATTTCTCCAATCAGAATGCTACCGATTGTAAAAGTAGTTACATAAAGAGTTCCCATCAGATATTCCAAAAACCATAGGAAACCGACATCCTACAAACGTGGGTGTTTTTAAAGGGAACTATTAGAGGATAGGATAGGATCTCACTTTGTAGTCTTGTTCCTGGGGTTTCCTTTGTAGTTTAGATGAGTTTCTCAGGCTCATCGAGATCTGCCAGCTTATGCCTCAGAAGCTCGGATTAAATGGTTGCATTTAATTTTAACCAATAATATAAAAAGTACTTTTCAGTTACATTTCAGAACAGAATTTGTGAAAAGGTGAAATTGATAACATTGTACATTATATTTATATAAATGCTTAATATAAAGTCTCAAAGTAATTGGTGTAATTGTGTGCATAATAACTTTTTTGTTTTTTGAAGGCACAATTGGTCATGTTGCTCATGGGAAATCTACAGTTGTAAAAGCCATTTCTGGTGTTCATACTGTCCGATTCAAAAATGAACTGGAAAGGAATATTACCATAAAACTTGGATATGCTAATGCCAAGGTAATGTAATATACTGTGGAAGTAGGAACTATTCTAATTAGTGATTATAGCAACTGAAAAATTCAGTCTTTTCTTTGAAATTTTCAGATTTATAAGCTTGATGACTCAAGTTGTCCTCGACCAGAATGTTACAGATCTTGTGGGAGTAGTACACCTGATGAGTTTCCTTCAGATATCCCAGGGATCAAAGGAAACTTCAGACTAGTCAGGTAATTATTTCAGTGCTTAATGAAATAATTAGAATTATTAAGTAACTAATGAAAGCTCAGCTTGATGCAAATTTATATTTTAGTAAATTGTGGGTTAAAAAAAAAGATTTGACTTGGGTTGGGGATTTAGCTCAGTGGTAGTGCGCCTGCTAGCAAGCAAGGCCCCTGGGTTCGGGTCCCCAGCTCCAGGAAAAAAAAAAAAGATTTGACTATCTTTTTCTCTCTAGCAGATGACAGTTGCTTATTAGCCTAAAAATTTTTAAGGGCTGGAGATGTGTTTTTTTTTCAAACCACCTCAAAATAAAAAAAAAAATTACTCTTCGCTAAATATAATTTAATAACAGTTTATTCAAATCTAAAACTAGTTTGTACAAATCTTAAGATTTGCTATATAAGAATAAAGTAATTAGGTAAACTTTTTTTTTTGAGATATCTTATGTTTTCCCTCAAAATTGATAGATTTAACAGTAGACAACAAAACAAATCACAAAGTCAAGAATGAAAGTGAAAATTGGGGCCATGGTGTGGTTAAATGCTTTAATCCCGGTACTTGGGAGATAGTGGAAGGTAGCCTCTCTGAGTTTCAGGCCAGCCTGATCAACATACCTTTTATTAAATAGAAAGAAATAGAGAATTAGGGCCTCTCTGACCAGCGTTATACAATTAGTAAAAATAATACATCTATTCTTCAGGAAACTAAAACTGCCGAAGACTATACAATATGAAAAAAAATATGTTAGACCTGTAATTATTATATTAATTTGGCTGAACCTGGTACCTGAGCCTGCAATTTCCATTTTGGGGGAGTCTACTAGGAGGACCATAAGTTTAAGACCTTTGTAGGCATCTGAGATTACCACCTTGCAGCAGAATTATTCCCAGTATGACCTAAATCTTTGTGTGTATGTATATGATCTGTTTATTGGTTTCTTTGAAGACTGATGATTATTTCTCCAATAGACATGTTTCCTTTGTTGATTGTCCTGGTCATGATATTTTGATGGCAACTATGCTGAATGGTGCAGCAGTGATGGATGCAGCTCTTCTGTTGATAGGTAAAGTCAGAATTGGTTTGGTTAAGTCAGTGTAAAGTCTAAGAACTTTTAAAGCTCTTAAAGACTATAGGATGATATAAATGGAAAATTTCCAACGACTTAACCAAAAATACTAATATTAATCAGCTGTCATAAAAACAGATCATGAATACTCATCCATTTTTCCAGAAGCATGGAACTTGGTTATTCTAATAGCCAAATTAATATCACAGCTTAGGGAGTATGATCCTAATTGTGTAAAACAAATACTTCTTTATAGTTCATTGTTACATGTCTGTTGCTATGTTTAAGAAAGTACTTCAAATCAAAATTTATTAATTGGGACTATAAATATAAAGTTTCTTTTGTTCAGGTATTTGGCATCTTTGCCTTGTCTTTTTCAGGCTAAAGAACAGTATGAACACAAACTTAAATTTTTGTACAAGCTAAGAACCCTTAATACTTAAGAATGTTTGAATCACTTTGATAGACAGTAGATATACTTTAAATATGCTACCAAAGTTGCAGTTATCCTAAGATTTATGTGCTCCAGGGTAAGTTTTTAAGACCTTTTGGTTTTTGGTATCACCTCTGCTTCTAGTAAATTTAGTGTCTAGTGCTTCTGTCTTGAGGCATTATATCCAACATCATGAGTAAAACAATTTAAAGTTAGTTTTCATTAGGAAATTAAGTCTTAATACCTGATTTTAATTTTTCTTTTAAATCATTTTAGCTGGTAATGAATCTTGTCCTCAACCTCAGACTTCTGAACACCTGGCTGCCATTGAAATTATGAAGCTAAAACATATTTTGATTCTGCAAAATAAAATTGATTTGGTGAAAGAAAGTCAGGCTAAAGAACAGTATGAGCAGATACTTGCATTTGTACAGGGTAAGAACCCATAATACTTAAGAATGTTTGAGTCACTTTGATAGACATTTAATCTAATATCTTAATGTAGAAGATCATCTAAACACTGAATTTATTGTCAGTCTACTATCTTTTCATACTAACTAAAACTGTTATTTGTAGACTTATATAAAGTATTAAGTGTTTCTGAATTAGATACATTATACAAATATTTAGTCAAAACATTATATTCTAGAATCATCAGTTTTAAAAGATTTTAGTTTTGATTTTAAATGTGGAGAGGTGGTATATACCACAAAATACTTGTGAAACAAACTGATTCTTTTTCTCTCCATGGGGCTGTCCAAGGATTGAATGCATATCATCAGGTTTGGCAGCAAGTGCTCATACCCACTGAGCCTATTGACTGCATAAAAGCCAGAATATCTGTCTAAACTACCACCAAGAATACAGTGAATGAAAAAATATTGTCAGTATTTTTCTTCTATGTTTTGGAAGTTTCTATTCTTTTTCATTCCTTAAATACTTATCAACGTAGCACCCAACAATGTTTTTGTCTTTATAGAGTATAACAGGAATTACATTTTGGGGAGAAAAATGTTGCACTTTTATATATGAAATATGATTTCTTTCTCTTTTTTTGTTACTTAGTGGGAGGTTGGCTGCAAATCCTAATCCTGGCAAATAAAAGAATAAATTATGGTTCTCAAATCTCACTGTTTATATGTTCGCTGCAGGCCATTCATCAGTCAACTTAATGTTTAATTAATAAGAAGTAAATACTGCTAATAGTCCTTGATAAGTAATGCTTGTGACTTTTATCTTGACATTTACTAAATAGATTAATTGTGATTTTTGAAAGCTTTTACAATTACCAGTGTTTCTTTGCTTGCAATGGGTATATTTAATCACTTTTGTTGGTAGTAAATACTAACATATCTTAATAACATTTTCTCCTAAAAGGATTTATTATTTAAAGATGAAAATATCATAAAGAGTAATCATTTCTATTTGTTAGTTAAGGTGTGTGGGTTAGTATATTTAAGTTTTTAAAAAATTTTTTATTTTTATTTTATGTATATTGGTGTTTTGCCTGCATCCATTTCTGTGTGAAGGTATCAGATATTGGAGTTAAAGACAGTTATGAGCCCCATGTAGATGCTGGGAATTAAACCCAGGTTCTCCGGCAGCTCAGTCAGTGCGCTTAACCCCTGAGCCATTCTCCTTCCAGTCATCTCTCCTACCCTATTTACTTGTTTTATGAAGCACCTAAACATGTGTGAATTTTGCCATGTAGGTACAGTAGCTGAAGGAGCTCCTATTATTCCAATTTCTGCTCAGTTAAAATACAATATTGAAGTTGTTTGTGAGTATATAGTAAAGAAAATACCAGTACCTCTAAGAGACTTTACTTCAGAACCCCGACTTATTGGTAAGGACTTCACCTTTTGGCCCTTGATTGTGTTTTTTATTGTTTTGTTGTTGTTGTTTTGTTTTGTTTTGTTTTTCTTAATACATTCATTTTTCTTCATTGGTATTTGTTGTTTGTTTGAGGACTAATTCTCCTCTTGCTTTGCCAGTTATTCGATCTTTTGATGTTAACAAACCTGGCTGTGAAGTTGATGATCTTAAAGGGGGTGTAGCTGGTGGTAGTATTTTAAAAGGAGTATTAAAGGTAAATTGTATTCTAAACTTTTTATTGTAACTCCTATTTCCCATAAAGTAGGTTAAAATCTATAGTTTTTTAAAGGAAAATTTTATTGTGTATTGTGGTTTTTATATTTAATAATTTTTAAAGGATATTTTTGTATTTATAAGTGTATGTATATGAATATATGTATACCATACATGTACTTGGTGCCAGAAGAGAAGTGTTGGATCCCTCTGGAATTTGAGTTAGTCTATTATAAGCTGTCATGTAAATTGTGGGAACCAAATCTAGTCATCTGTAATAACAGTAAAAACTTCTGTTTTCTGAGATAGGATTTCTGTGTAGCCCTGGTTGTCTTGGAACCCACAGAGACCTGCCTATCCCTACCTCTCAAATTTTGGAATTAAAGGCTTGTACCACTAATATTACCACTAGGCAAGCAGTGAGCACTTTTAATCACTAAGACATCTGTGTGGTGTCATGTATTGTCTTTTAAATATTGCAGTCTATATTTTGATAGATTTGTAAGAGGTAATTGTGTAAATTGAGTTGTCATTTTAAAAATCTGTTAACGTTTATTTTATTTTATTTTTAGAATGTACAAAATGCAAATGGGATAGATAATAGTTTAGTAATCTTCCTTTTGGTACATTTTACATTAAAAGACCATCACCATCTCAAGAATGTCATTTATTTGTTTCTTTGTTTTAGGTGGGCCAAGAGATAGAAGTGAGACCTGGTATTGTTTCTAAAGACAGTGAAGGGAAGCTTATGTGTAAACCAATCTTTTCCAAGATTGTGTCACTTTTTGCAGAACACAATGATCTTCAGTATGCTGCACCAGGTGGTCTTATTGGTAAGAATTTTACTCTTACTGATAAATATTTTTTCTTGGCTTTTTTATTACTTTCATGGAGAGTGGGATTGTGTTCAAAAGGCTGTCTGTCCATATAATTAGATAATCTAATTAAATAAGAAAAAGTATGACAGGTAAATAGTTGGTTAAGTTTTTGGTTTTATAATGTATGATTTATGAATATGAATATATTTATAAAACAAAAGGCATTCTGCTTATGTATGGATTGGCTTTTCTTTTTTTTTTTTTTTTGGTTTTTTTTTTTTCGGAGCTGGGGGCCGAACCCAGGGCCTTTCGCTTCCTAGGCAAGCGCTCTACCCCTTAGCTAAATCCCCAACCTGGATTGGCTTTTCTAATCTGAGGGGTTGTGTATATATAATGTGTTTGTGGTATGAACAAAAGTGTTAGGTGTGCTATGGCATGCATATGGAAATCAGATAGTCTTGGGTGTTGGTCTTTAACTTTCATCTTGTTGGAGACAAGAAATCTCTTTAGTGCTCTACACTCTAGGCCAGTTGGTCCAAAAGTTTCTGGGAATTCTATCTCTGACTTTCATCTTGAAATAGGAGTATTGTAATGACAGATATGTACTACTGTCCCCAGCATGACATGTTTTGGCATTCTTAAGTTTGCACAGCATCTCCTCTGCAGTTTTTCATCAATAACAAATGTAATGGCTTAGCAATGAAAATGTATTGCTATACTTTTATTTCTTTTTGAATTGGTTCATCAAATAGAATCAGGGTTTCATAAGGATATTTTTTAAAATGTCTACATATATGAGTATTTCTTTGCATATATTTATTTTTTTAAGATTTATTTATTTATTTATTTTATATAAGTATATTATAGATATCTTCAGACACACCGGAAGAGGGCATCAGATCCCTTTATAGATGGTTGTGAGTCACCATGTGGTTGCTGGGAATTGAACTCAGGACCTCTGGAAGAGCAGTCAGTGCTCTTAAGCACTGAGCCATCTCTGCAACCCTGCATGTATTTATATATACCACATATCTGCTTGTTATCTTCAGAGGCCAATAAGTAGAGGGCTTTGAATCACTTTCTTTTCACTTTAAAGTGGTACCTTTAAAGTTAATAAAACAAAATTTTTTATAGACAACGGAAAGATGCAATTTATGTTTTAATCTATTTATTCAGCTTATATCTAAGGTTTGCAGTATTATAATTGTTATTGAAAAGAATGTGTAGGTTGCAATTTTTTGGTTGTTTTATGTTTCAGTTATAGCCTCATTTGTGTTTATCTACACTGTCTTTTCTATATTTACTCCACATCAGTCCTAACTATGGCTGTCATATTCTGTTCAGGGTTGGTCTGTTGAATAAAAGTTTTTAAAACCTGTTTGAGTTGTTGAAAGTTTTTTTTCTCCCTTCTACTCGTTTTGCTGGAAATATTACTTTAGGTGGCTTTTAGGTGTCCTTTAGGACTTGGAAAACATTGCTCCAAGGTTTCATAGTTTCCTTTGAGAAATAACTAATATTCTGATAGGTTTTCCTTGGATATAAATTTTTAGTGTTTTAACTCTGATTTGCCGAATTGTCTTTCAAGTTTTATCTATGTAGTGTTCTATGTGTTCCTTATATTTGGATGGATGTGGCTTTAAAGTTTGAGGAAGTTTTCATTTGTGGTCTCTTGAAGATGTAATGCTGCTGACCTGGGATTTTTCTCTCCTGGTTTGTTCTTTTTCTAGTGTCCTACACTTATAGATGTTCTTGTGCTTTAATTTTTCTTGCCATATTCTTTGCTTATTTTTTCTTTGATTTTTGTTTAGATCAAGAGGGCTAGACCTGGAGGATTTATAATGGCCAAAGGGATAGTCAGGGTCATCAGGCTAGGCTGTTAAACAGGATGTAGGATGGGACCTACATCACATAGGAATGTAGGGTATAGGAATAGTGAAGTGGAGATTGGTCAGATTGGAACTACAAGGAGAGGGTACAACTTGAATTATAAACACTGGAAGAAGATACAAGTAGATTATGTAATAGGATGCAGAGGGTACAAGGTGTGAGTTCTAGACAAGGCCTGGAGGTTGTAATGACATTGGCAACTAGAGTATAGTGGGAACAGTAAGAAAGTGCAGTTATCCTGTCTGTGCATATGTTTTGACTATTTGGGTCTCGGGTAGGAAGCTGGGTAGCAGACTGCTTTGAGTCCTTAGGAAAGGAAATGAGCTGGTTTGACAGAGTGTGCTGAGGTGTATGGTGACAGAACTAGAAGAACTCAATAATCAGAGTGGGGGAGGATGGAAGAGTGCAGACAGTCTACTTGGGTCAGCGCCACATGTGGTAGGTGTGGATCCACTGGTAGGAAGTGAGTTTGAAGTATAGGAGGTACCAGAGGAGTCAGTTTTAGAGATCTTTGGACATATTTATTTAGTTTTATTTAGGTAAAAGTGCCATAACAAATGTATCTACTACTTTGTGTGATTTATGCTATTCATGAGTATTAAACAAATAAAATATAAAGCTGTGTACACCTACATTTTATTAGGAGTTGGAACAAAAATTGACCCAACATTATGCCGAGCAGATAGAATGGTTGGGCAGGTCCTTGGTGCTGTTGGAGCATTACCTGAGATATTCACAGAATTAGAAATTTCCTACTTCCTACTGAGACGGCTCCTAGGTGTACGTACAGAAGGAGACAAAAAAGCTGCAAAGGTAAGTTCATTTTATAGTAACTGTTTCAAAGCTATGAAATAGTTAAAATGGAATTATAAAAGTAAATCAGTTGGCATGTTCTATAAGGTAATCACCCATAGCAATAGAAAAGTAACTTTTTACATAATTTTTTAAGTTTTAAGTTTTTAAAAATTTTATTATGGTGTACATGTATTTTACATGTATTGTGGTAGATTTTTGAAATTCATAGATCAACTTTGTCATGCTGTTTAGATAGGTTCTAAAAATTAAAGTGCCACAGCAAAGAACCCTTACCCATTGAATCACCTCATTTGTCCCAAATTACAAAATAGAAGAGGTTCTGAGGTGGTGTCCTAGAACTGAAGTGATGTACAAGAACTAAAAGTACTTTTCATGCAATATTAGGAGCTAGACTTTAGATCCCTAGGACCTACGTAAAAGCCAAGCAAAAAAGACATCGATATCATCCTTTGTCCCCCTTACTCACATATGAGTTCATGTGTGAACCCATAACATACACACACACTTTTAAAAAAACAAAATGAGAGAGAGAAAGGTATTTGAATATGTTACTTATCCAGGAATTTACTTGACCGAGTTAAAAAACTTATTTGACAAGTGCAAAGAGATAGAGGTTAACTTCCAGAAGGGGGTGTCTGGGAGAGTGAAACAAATGGGTTTCTTGTGGGTTACTTTTCGGTATTTCTTACTTACATTTCAAAGTTATTCCCTTTCTGGTTTCCTGTCCATAAGTCTCCTAATCCCTCCCCCTCCCCTTTTGTAAGGGTGTTCCCCTCCCTATCCACCCCCCCTTTTATTGTGTTGCCCCTCCCATCCCCCACAATTTGCCTACACTGGGGGTCCAACCTTGGCAGGACCAAAGGCTTCCCCTTTCACTGGTGCCCCAACAAGACTATTCTCTGCTACATATGCAGTTTGAGTCCTGGGTCAGTCTATGTATAGTCTTTTGGTAGTGGTTTAGTCCTTGGACGTGCCGGTTGGTTGGTGTTGTTTTTATGGGATTGCAAGCTGCTTCAACTCTTTCAACCCTTCCTCTACCCCCCTCCAACCCCCGCCCTCAAGGGGGTCATGTTCTCAGTTCAGTGGTTTGCTGCTAGCATTCACCTCTGTATTTGATATGCTCTGGATGTGTCTCTCAGGAGAGATCTGCATCCGGTTTCTGTTGGCCTGCATTTCTTTGCTTCATCCATCTTATCTAGTCTGTTGGCTGTATATGTATAGGCCATATGTGGGGCAGGCTCTGAATGGGTGTTCCTTCTGCCTCTGTTCTAAACTTTGCCTCCATATCCCCTCCCAAGGGTATTCTTGTTCCCCTTCTTAAAGAAGTGAACCATCTGCATTTTGGTCATTCTTCTTGAGTTTCATGTGGTCTGTGGCTTGTATCTTGGGTAATTTGAGCATTTTGGCTAATATTCACTTATCAGTGAGTGCATACCATGTGTGTTTTTCTTAGATTGGGTCACCTCACTCTGGATGATATTTGCCAGTTCCATCCATTTACCTATGAATTTCATAAAGTCATTGTTTTTGATAGCTGAGTAATATTCCATTGTGTAGATGTACCACATTTTCTGTATCCATCCCTCTGTTGAAGGGCATCTGGGTTCTTTCCAGCTTCTGGCTATTATAAATAAGGCTGCTATGAACATAGTGGAACACGTGTCTTTTTTATATGTTGGGGCATCTTTTGGGTATATGCCCAAGAGAGGTATAGCTGGGTCCTCAGGTATGGGGTATATAGATCTATTTCTAATTATTTGAGGAACCTCTAGACTGATTTCTAGAGTAATCGTACCAGCTTACAATCCCACCAACAATGGAGGAGTGTTCCTCTTTCTCCACATCCTCACCAGCATTTGCTGTTGCGTGAGTTTTTTATCGTAGCCATTCTGACTGGTGTGAGGTAGAAACTCAGGGTTGTTTTTATTTGCATTTCCCTGATGACTAAAGATGTTGATCATTTCTTTAGGTACTTCTCAGCCATTGGATATTCCTCAGCTAAGTGTTTTGTTTACCCCATTTTTTTTTTTCTTTTTTTCGGATCTGGGGACCGGCAAGTGCTCTACCACTGAGCTAAATCCCCAACCCTACCCCATTTTTTTAATAGAATTATTTGGCTCTCTGGAGTCTAACTTCTTGAGATTTTTAAGTTTTGTTGAATATAGGCATTTGTAGTAGGATCTAATGGTTTGGGGTTTTTTTTGTTTGTTTGTTTGTTTGGTTGGTTGGTTGGTTGGTTTTTTTTGTTTTGTTTTGTTTTGTTTTCCTCAGGTTCTGTAGTTATGTCTTCCTTTTCATTTCTGATTTTGCTAATTTGGATACTCACTCTGTGACCTCTGGTTAGTCTGCCTAAGGGTTTATCTATCTTGTTGATTTTCTCAAAGAACCAGCTGCTGATTTTGTTGATTATTTCTACTGGTTGATATCAGCCCTGAGCTTATTTCCTGCCTTCTACTCCTCTTGGGTGTACTTGTTTTTTTTTTTTTTTTTTTTTTTTGTTCTAGAGCTTTAGGTGTGCTGTCAAGCTGCTGATATATGCTCTCTGCTGTTTCTTTCTGCAGGCACTCAGAGCTATGAGTTTTCCTCTTAGCACAGCTTTCATTGTGTCCCATAAGTTTGGGTATGTTGTACCTTCATTTTTTTATTAAATTCTAAGTCTTTAATTTTTTCATTTCTTCCTTGACCAATTTATTGAGTAGAGTGTTGTTCAACTTCCATGTGTATGTGGCATTCTTCCCTTATTGTTGTTCTTGAAGACTAGCTTTAGTCTGTGGTGATCTGATAGGATGCATGGAATTATTTCTATCTTCCTGTTTCTGTTGAGGCCTGTTTTGTGAGCAATTATATTGTCAGTTTTGGAGAAGGTACTATGAGGTGCTGAGAATTTTAGGATGGAATGTTCTGTAAATATCTTAAGTCCATTTGGTTCATAACTTCTGTTTGTTTCTCTATGTCTCTGTTTAATTTATGTTTCCATGATCTGTCCGTTGATGAGTGGGGTATTAAAATCTCCTACTATTATTATGTGAGGTGCAATGTGTGCTTTGAGCTTTAGTAAAGTTTCTTTTTTGAATGTAGGTGCCCTTGCATTTGCAGCATAGATATTTAGGATTGGGAGTTCATCTTGGTGGATTTTTTTCCTTTAATGAATATGAAGTGTCCTTATCTTTTTTGAGGACTTTTGGTTGAAAGTTGATTTATTCGATATTAGAATGACTACTGGTGGGGTTGAGTATTTAGCTCAGTGGTAGAGTGCTTGCCTAGCAAGCACAAGGCCCTGGGTTCAGTCCCCAGCCCCGAAAAAAAGAAAAAAGAAGAAGAAGAAAAAAAAAAAAAAAGAATGGCTACTCGTGTTTGCTGCTTCAAACCATTTGCTTGGAAAGTTGTTTCCTAGCCTTTTACTCTAAGGTAGTGTCTGAGGTGTATTTCCTGTAGGCAGCAAAATGCAGGGTCTTCTTTATATATCCAGTCTGTTAGTCTGTGTCTTTATTGGGGAATTGAGTCCATTGGTGTTGAGAGATATTAAAGAATAGTGATTGTTGCTTCCTGATATTTTCATTGTTAGAGGTGGAATTATGTTTGTATGACTCTCTTCTTTGGTTTTGTTGCAAGGAAATAACTTTCTTCCTTTTTCTAGGGTGTAGTTTCCTTCCTTGTTGAGCTTTTCCATCTATTATCTTTTGTAGGGCTGGATTGTGGAAAGATATTGTCTAAATTTGGTTTTGTCATGGAATATCTTGGTTTCTTCATCTATGTTAATTGAGAGTCTTGCTGTATATAGTAGCCAGCACTGGCATTTGTGTTCTCTTAAGGGTCTGTATGACATCTGTCCAGGATCATCTAGCTTTCATAGTCTCTGGTGAGAAGTCTGGTGTAATTCTGATGGGTCTGCATTTGTATGTCACTTGACCTTTTTCCATTATTGCTTTTAATATTCTTTCTTTTTTTGTGCATTTGGTGTTTTGACTATTATGTGACGGAGGTGTTTCTTTTCTGGTCCAATCTATTTTGGATTTTGTAGGCTTCTTGTATGTTTATGGGCATCTCTTTCTTTAGGTTAGGAAGTTGTCTTCTATGATTTTGTTGAAGATATTTACTGGTCCTTTAAGTTGGGAGTCTTCACTCTCTTCTATACCTATTATCCTTAGGTTTGATCTTTTCATTGAGTCCTGGATTTCCTGTATGTTTTGGACCAGTAGCTTTTCCCGTTTTACATTATCTTTGACTGTTGTGTGAATATTTTCTATGGAATCTTCTGCTCCTGAAATTCTCTCTTCTGTCTCTTGTATTCTGTTGGTGATGCTTGCATTTATGACTCCTGATCTCTTCTCTAGGTTTCCTATCTCCACGTTCTCCCTTTATGCTTTCTTTATTGTTTCTATTTACATTTTTAACTCCTGGATGGTTTTATTCAATTCCTTCTCCTGTTTAGGTGTGTCTACCTGTAATTCTTTCAGGGATTTTTGTGTTTTCTCTTTAAGGGCTTCTTCTTGTTTACTTGTGTTGTCCTGCATTTCCTTAAGGGAGTTATTTATGACCTTTTTAAAGTACTCCATCATCATGATAAAATGTGTTTTTAAATGTAATTTCTCATGTGTTTGGATATCCAGTATTTTCTTTGGTGAGAGAACTGGGTTCTGATGATGCCAAGTGGTCTTGGTTTCCATTTCTTAGGTTCCTGCCCTTGCCTCTCACCATCAGGTTGTCTCTGGTCTTAGATGACTGTGCTGTTTCTGACAGTGGCTTGACTCTCCTGTGTGGGCTTGTGTGCCAGCACTCCAGTAGACCTTTTTTTTCCTGTTTTCTTTCAGCCAATTCTGATAACAGAGTGTTCTGTTTTCAGATGTGGAGTCATTCCTGGTAGCCGGTTTTCAGCTCTCAGCAAGGGCGGGAACTGGAAGGGTCCTAGGTCCCTGTGTGCAAAGGGCACAAATGGCACTAGGTGTTTTCCTCTTGGGTCGGGGATGTGGGCTGAGAGTAGTTTCCTCTGATTAATCAGGAGTGTCCACAGTTCTGAGGGTCCAGGTCTCCTCCCTGTGGCATTTGGGTGCAGGGAGCTGTTTGACTGGTTCAGTTCAGTTCTGGGCATAGACCTGGACTGCCAGTTCCTGCAGCTGACTGCTCTTATATTCCTGTGTCCATAGGCACTATGCAATTTCTTCTTGGGATGTGGGCAAAGGCAGCAGAAGTGGCAGTGTGTCCTATCCTGCAGTCTCAGGATTGTCCCGAGATACTTTTTTAGAAGAATTAAAAACTTAGAACTTTAAAGTTAGGAATGGTAGTAATTACCAAAAACTTACTGGTGGAAAGATATTATCCCCAACAGTTCAGCTTAGTTCTTTGCTTTGTTTAAAGAAAACTGCAGTAGGGCTAGCAAAATGGCTGAGTGGATAAAAACCATTGCTTTTAACCTGAGTTCAGTCCTAGAACACGGGAGGAAAGAGAGAACCAACTTTTACAAGTTGTTTTCTAACTTTCCACAGAATAATTATGATTCTTTACCTACATACATACACTTGCACATGTGTGGACACAAACACATTTAAATGTTTTTAAAAAGTGACACCCTAACATTTAAAGTGTTTACAAGACAAAAGTGGAGCCAGAAGAATGGTTTAGAATGCTTACTGTTCTTGGGGAGAACCTTAGTTTTGTTCCCAGCAACCACATTGTGGCTCACAACTACCTGTCACTATTTCAAGGGAATCCAGTACCTTCATTTGGTTTCCATGGCCTCATGTATGTATGTAGTGCACATACCTACATAAAAGTAAACCAAAATATGTAAAAGTGAATTAATACTTTTTAAACTATAGGTACGGGGTTGGGGATTTAGCTCAGTGGTAGAGCACTTGCCTAGGAAGTGCAAGGCCCTGGGTTCGGTCCCCAGCTCCGAAAAAAAGAACCAAAAAAAAAAAAAAACTATAGGTACTTCTTTTAGAAAGCACTTTTTAAATTTAATGTGTATGGATGTTTTTCCTATATTTATGTTTGTATAGTACATGTTCCTGAACAGCCTAGAAGAGGCTGTTACTAACTACTTTGTGGTGCTGGAAATTAAATCTGTTTTCTGGAAGAGCAGATGATGGTTTTAACTGCTGAGCCATCTCTTCAGCCCTAGATTTTATTTTTATTTTTATTTATTTATTTTTTTGTCAAAGATTCAGTAATCTAAAGGATAAAAATCAGTTAAAATTCTGAATTTCTAATATTAAGTTTTTATTTGTTTTGGGGTGGTGATGATTAAAGCCTTGTTAAGCAAGTAAGTACTGTATTAGTTACTTTTCTATTGCTATAGTAGAACACCATGATGAAGAGAAGTTGTAGAAGGTTTGTTTTTAATTGTAGTGAGTTAGTCTATGATGGTGAAGTCAAGGAATGATGATAAGAACAGAAACTGAGTGTTCAGACCTTGAGCTGCAGATATGAAACACCTAACTCGGAATGTCATGTTACATTGAAACCTTTCAGCAATACCACATATTGCCCTTTCCAAATAACACAGATTATGATCTGGCAACCAAGTGTTTAAATGGATATACTATTGAATATATCTCATCCAAATTACCATAATCATTGAGCTACATTTCTATCTGTCCCCCAAGGCTTTTATTATTTCATCCATCTATTTATCCATTTAGTCACTGATTTATAGACAGTGCTACCTCCAGATTTCAGGCAGAACTGGAGCCCACTACCTTATTTTCAGGTAGTTTCAGATTTTCAACATTCTGTTGACTTAGCATTTTGAGAGCTGAACCCAAAAGATGGTTAAGATCTTTTGAGTTTGGGTAATAGGTGGTTGTGAGTAACCTTTTGTGGGTACTAGGACTTGAGCTAAGTACCTTTAATACAAACTTCTTACTGTGCCACTTTTTTGATGTTGTTGCCCAGGATTGAATCCGGAGCTAGGCATATTATCTTTCCACCCCCTGACATTTTATGAAACAAAGACCTTAAAAATAGTGATCTGAACTTATGGATTAAACTGTTGTCAACATCGCTCTGAGAATAGCAGTTAATATTTCATCTAGCTCATAATTGTTCACAAATTACATAGGGACTAAACAGCTTAAATTATATATATGGAATTACATTACTAGAACTTCTTAGGTATTTTTATGCCTTTATGCCCTTAAGAAAAATGTGTAACCCTTTTTAGAATTTTCAATTTTTTGGTTAGTGTTAAAATTAGTAATCTATTTTTAGAGGTAGACTAAATTCGTATCTTAGATTTAAAGCTAGGGTCTGTATCAGCCAGACTAGACTACATACTGTAGTGCAAACTGGTCTTCAGATATTGTCAGTCTTTGTGTATCAGCTTAAATACAGTCTGAGACACCAAGCTGAGATGGATCTTTCATATAGTCATGGAATATTATATAGATCTTTGATAGTGTACAACTTAAAAGCTAATCTTACGATAATGAAAATTTTCAGAATTTAGTTCTTTTCATTATACAGGTCTTGTCAATAAACTGTCTTTCTGCCAATGTTCAGTAAGTTTCTAGTTTATTTTGGAAAGCTTTTTTTTTAAGTTGATTTTAATTTTTTAAATAATATTTCTAGGTTCAAAAACTATCCAAGAATGAAGTACTCATGGTAAACATAGGATCCTTATCTACAGGAGGCAGAGTTAGTGCAGTCAAGGCAGATTTGGGTAAAATTGTTCTCACCAATCCTGTGTGTACAGAAGTAGGAGAAAAAATTGCTCTTAGTCGACGAGTTGAAAAGCACTGGCGGTAAGTTCTTCAATTTTGATAATGTTCAATCAAGAAAAATCAGCATATATGTTTTCATGTGGGACTCTTTAAATTAAACCTCTGATCTCACATTTTGTCTAAGTTCTGTATGACTCAGCAACATATAGCCATCTTTTACTTTTTGTTTTGACATAGGTGTTCACTAACTTTGTAATCTGTGATATAGATCAATATTGCAGCTCTAGAAATATACACATACGTTAATTTTATGTATGTATGTAACTTAAAATTGTTGCATTTTCAGATCTAAATTAGTCTCTTAGGAAGGAAAAAAATTAAAAACAAAAAGAAATACTGGTGTTAATATTGCATTTGATGTCGTAAATACTGCTTTGGTATTGTTACTAAACTAGTGTTCTGTATGTATACAATTTTTCCCTTATGATTGCTTTGAGAGTGCTTATTTTAAATTTTTAAAAAATTACTGATTGTTTAGTAGACAACCCTTTGGATTGTGCTCAGCCCTAGCATAGGATTCAGGGGTTGAATTCAGGTCATTAGGTTTGTGTAACAAGAGATTTAACTTTTCTGTAGCTAGTTGTGATTTGCTTATATTTCTGTGTTTATTTTACAGATATCTAATTATAGTTTTTGTATACAACATCTTTAAATTGCAAAGCCTATATTAAAATGAAAGCTTTTTAGGAGCAGAGGGTGTAGTTTTATCACAATTCTTTTGAAAATTAGCCTATTCTTTTACCTTGTTGAGGCAGGGTTTCTCTCATTTTGCTGCTGTGTTGTTTACTTAACACATTAGTTGACCTGTGAACACCTAACCTATATTTCTGACTCTTACTATAGGAGTGCTGACTTTAATTATTTTTATTCTATTTGTGTGAGTTGTCTGCCTGTATGGTTGTACACCACATGCATGAGCAGAGGGCAGAAGATAGGATCTGATTTTCTAGAACCAAACTTAAAGATGGTAGGTAATTTTGGGAACCAAACATAGAAATAATCACTGAGAGACTGCTCAAGGCCTTCTTTTAGTATTTTTAGTTAAGTAGGTCCAGGCATAATGGGCTTCTATTGCTTTCATTTATTGGGAAACTTTGAAGTCTCTCCTTTTTAATTTTATATGCATGAATAAATTTATTTTTATTTTGTGAATGGGTGTTTTATCTGAATGTATGTCTATGCATTGTATTGTATGCAGTGCCCTCAGGAAAATTTATTAGATCCCCTACGGCTGGAGTTACAGAATGTTCTGTTTAATTATGCAAGTGTGGGAAATAGAACTTTGGTCCTCTCCAAGAGAATCCAGTTGTTGTGCCTTCTTTCCAACCCCAAATTTTCACTTTTGAAAGATAGTTTTATCAGATAGTGAATTCAGTTTGGTAGGATTTTCTTTTTCTTTCAGTACTTACTTTAATTATTTTACCCTACTTCCTTCTGGCTTTCAGACTGGCTTCAAACAAGAATAAAGGATAATGTCTGTGGATATAGTCTTCCCTACTTAGCTTTTTAAAATATTTTTATTTTCCCAGGATCCTTACTTTGCTTTTTTGAACCTAGCCAAAACCTGTAATCAATGCCTCAGATATAGAATTCCATTTATTCATTCATTCATTCATTCATTCATTCATTCATTCATTTATTTATTTATTTATTTATATTTATCACACAGCCTCTGACACAACTCCTAGGTCAGGCAAGATAGAAATTAGTCCTTTGGGTAACTTATAAGACAAAACTTTGAAAATAAATCATTTATAGCTTTAGTTTTCTACTATACTAGTTTAGTCAGTATGCTTTTAGGTATTTGGTATTTATATAGGGCAACTAATTCCTCCTGAAGCTTTTATATTGTTCATTTTCTCCTTCAATTGTCTTGCAATTGGAGACTTGAAAACTACTTAACTCTTGGCTAAATGACAAGCCCAGCATCAAAAAGAGCAAGCTTTAAAAGACAAAGCTGTGGGAGTTGGGGATAGCTCAGGGTAGAGCGCTTGCCCAGGCAAGCTCAAGGCCTGGTTCGGGTCCCCAGCTCCAGGGGAGAGGGGAGGGGGGACGGGACGGGACGGGGACCGGGAGGAGGGACGGGGGGACGACGATTTACACGGGCAACACAAAGCTGTGATGCCCTGCATGTTAAGAAAAACCTTTTTCGAGGTTGGGGATTTAGCTCAGTGGTAGAGCGCTTGTCTAGCAAGCGCAAGGCCCTGGGTTCGGTCCCCAGCTCCGAAAAAAAAAAAAAGAAAACCTTTTTCATGTTTGATCATCAGCACTGAAAACATATGCAGGAAGGAAGGAAAAGGGGAGGGGGGACAAAAGAAAAGCCAGATTTTTTTTTGGTTTTTTTTTGTTTTTGTTTTTTTGGAGGGGGTATGAAATTTACTTATTTTTATTTAAAACCATTATCATGTGTCTGCTGAGATGCAAACAAATTTGTAAAGCACTTGCTTTCAGAAAAAAAATCAGGGTTTTATTTTATGTATTTTTTTAGTCTACTGAACTAAAGGAATCTACTGGGGAGGCATTGGCAGGAACTCTGTAAGTTCCAAGACAGACAGGAATACATAATGGGTCTCTGTCTCAAATTAAAAAATAATATAAAACAAAACCTACCATGTTTTTATTTGTTAGAATAACAATATTCAGAGAATTCTAAATCTCAGAGAATTTAGATTTTCCCTACAAACTATTTTGGATAGGTAGGCATATGTTGTTCTGGAAGAATATTTATTTACATCTAAGTTCTATAACTGTATTGCTTTTTTTCTTTTTGTTCTTTCTTCTGTTGCTGAAGAGTTGAACCCAGGGCTATATAACTGCTCTGTTACTCAACAGTATAGTTTGTCTTCTTTCACTTAAAAAAGAGGGTAGGGAAAAGTTGGCTCAGTGATTAAAAACACTGGCTGCTTTAGTCCATTCCCAGAACTTACTTAGTGACTGATAATTGTCTATAACTAGTTTCAGAGTGTCCAGTACCACCTTCTGGCTTCCAAAGGCATTACCCAAACCTGGTGGCCAAACATGCATACATATAAATAAAAGTAAGTAAATTGGTCATGTTGACTGGAACTTTGAGACTATAAGGTATCAAAGGAAATGATGTGTTCCTTTATAGAAAAGTTAGTATGACAGCGTGCTTGTACTTATAATTATTAAGTAAAACTGTTGTAAAGTGATTATATGATAATGCTGGTAAAATGGATTTAAATACATGGTTTCTTCTATTTTAATTTTGCAGTTTAATTGGTTGGGGCCAGATAAGAAGAGGAGTGACTATCAAGCCAACAATAGATGATGAATGAAATGATACATTTAGGTGAAACCAGAAATGCTTTGCTTAACAATCTTAAGAGATATTTTTCATGTCAAAAGTAGGAAATTAATTTCACAGCTTATCAGTAAAATCTATCAGGTTATTTTCATTTTCAGTAGAAAAAATTGATGTAAAAATGACAAACTTCTTAATCTACTTGATCTACAGTTCAACAAATAGTATTATCATTGTAGCTTGATAGTTAACAACTATTGCTGTGTACCATTGAACTTACAGTAAAGAACTTTTTTTTAATGCTTGAAGGATTGTTACCCTAATAAAAACTTGAAGGCTGGATTCAACTGTGCCTTATTTTTTACAGTGCTTTCAACTTAAGATAACGCAAAATAATTGGTTCAAAAATTGTCTTTTTGAGCATGAGAGCTCATTTACATGGAAAATGTCTTTAATTTTTTCTCCTCAGTTCCTTAGGACGCTCAAGGGCAGTTCTATATTTTGTCTTTGGTTATTTCTAAAAACTAACAATTCTTGAACATGCTGTTATAAAATGCTTTAAAATAAATATGTTCAGAAATCCTTTCAGATCTTATTTTACTATTTATATCAACATAAAATATGGATAAGATGACTGGTACGATGATTCAGCAAGTAAATTAATTTGCTTCCAAGCTTTACAAACCTGAATTAAATTCCCAGGCTGCATGCAGTAGAATGCTGAGTCTCTTAAGTTGTTCTTCAGTGACATGTGTGCATGTACACTCACACAAAATTAAAGAAGGCTGTAATAAAAGATTTAGTTTGTTGATTTCCTTAAAACAAAGACTCTAATTAGGTTTTTTCCAAATGTGAATTATAACAAGAAATAAATAAAAACAATAAAGGCACAGTAAAAGCAGCCATAAAAAAGACTGCTGTCAGCATTATCTTAAGCATTATCTTAAGTATGGTAAGGTATTTATTTGACCTGGACTAATGCTTTTAGTGACAGGGTCTTAAGGGTGAGTATAGGATAGAAAGAACATAAAGGTAGAAAAGCTGGAATCAGTTTTAGGTTTCTTTGGGTTTTGTTTGTTTTTTGATTTTGTTTAAGAAGTTTCTGTGTCTCACAGTTTAAGGAAGAAATGAATGGAGTCAGTATAAAACTAATTGCTTAATGCAGTGTTGTGCAAGAGGAATACAGTACCTCAAGGGCATCTAGGACCATACATAGTAGCCTTGGGACTGATAATTCCAGACTATTTGTGGGGCAAAACTCTAGTTTCCAAGAACCAAAGCCTAAATTGCTTTGAAGTCCTAGAAAGGGTACATACTAGGTTCTCATTGTCCTTTTATTAGAGCTCTTCAAAGAACTAGGATTAGACTGGCTCTCATCATTTATTGACTTACATGTATTCTGGCAGCAACTCAAAGTTGGCTAGTTGGTTAAGAACAACATTGTAACTTATATTTAAATTCTGGGTAATGTCATGCTGAAGAAATAACAATTAACACTAAATGCTCTTCTAATGGAGAAACTTCAGTTCTCAACATTCTAACAATTAACCTTCTGTGACTTCAGTTTCATAGGATCCAGATCCATGGCCCTTTCAGGCTTCTACAGCTAAGGCATGAACACATACATCATCAAATCATTAAATCTTAGAAGATTGAGAAACTGACACATACATTTAATCCTAACATTGGGGAAGCAGAGGCAGACTGATCTGTATGACTTTGAAGCCAGTTGTGTTCATCTAGTTCTAGGCCATCTATGGATGGATACATAGGCTCTGTCACAAATAAATTTGTAAAAAAATATTTTGCAATGTTATCACAGTTTGTACAAGCATGAATAGTGTTAATATTTAGGTTTTTGCATCACATTTAAGAACAATGCTTTTCTTGCTAGATAAGTTCGTTAAAGCAGTGTTACTTTAGTATCAGCACATGTGACTATAAGTCCTCCCATATAATTTAGTTATTTCATAATAGACATATCAAAATGTCACTTAGAAGCATGGGGTTTAACCTGTCAATACATAATTTTAAGACCCCAAAATCTAAAACATTATGTTTCCCCCCAATAATTTTATTATTTTTTTATTCACATCATGATCCCATTGCCACTACCTTTCACAGTTCCAACCTTACAAATCCTTCCTCTCATTGCCCCATCTCCTTTCCTCAGAGAAGGGAAACCCTCCCTGGGATACCACCCCAGGGTGGAACATCTAGTTTCAGTAGGATTAGGCACATTCTCTCCCACTAAGTCCCAACAGGCAGTACTGTTAGAGGGAAGGAATCCAGTGGCAGGGAACACAGACCCCGCTCCCCCCCAATCCACTTGTTAAAAGAATCACATGAAAACCAAGGTGCATATTGCTACAAATGTACAGGGAGTCTGGTTCCAGCCCCTACATGCTCCCTGATTGGTGGCCCATGCTCTGTGAGACCCTATGGGGATTGGTTGACTGTAGGTCAACTTAGAATATCGTTGACCCCTCTGACTTTCTCTCTTCTATCCCCCACCCTTCCACAAGATTCTCCCAGGATTTGCCTGATGTTTGACTGTGGGTCTCTGCATCTGCCTCCCTTAACTGCTGGATGAAGCTTCTCAGGTATGGCACAGTATCATTAATCAGAAATAGATAATTGTCCCAATTGTCTGACATTGGGACAGTTATTGGTTGGCTATTCCCTCAGTCTGTGCTCTGTCTTTAGCTCTGTGCATCTTGTAAGTGGAAGAATTTTGGTTTGAAGGTTTTGTGGGTGGGTTAGTGTTACCCTCCCTCTTGATGTCCCACTTGGCTACAGGAATTGGCCACTTAAGTCTATATCTACCTCTGGTAGGAATCTCAGCTAGGGTCACATCTACAGATTCCCCATATCTTTCCTACCCACCATACCTCCAGGTCTCTAACTAGTCACCAGAGATGGCTCCCACCGATATCCATTCTCAATTCTAGTCATCTCCTGCTCCAAACCTGTGCACACCCACATCCCTGTTTTTCTCCTCACCCCTTCTGCCAAGTTCCATCTCTCCATTCACCTCCACCGACTATTTAGTTTCCCCTTCCTGAGATGCTTATATCCTCCCTAGGGATTTCTTTAGGTTTGTTTAGGTCTGTGAATTGTAGCATGGTTATTCTGTACTTTATGTCCCCTTATATGTGAGTACATACCATGTAGACTTTCTGACTCTGATTTACCTCACTCTGCATGATATTCCCAAGATCCATTCATTTGCCTGCAAAGTTCATTATGTCCTTGTTTTTTGTTTTTTTTGTTTTTTTTTTTTCTTTTTTCTTTTTTTCGGAGCTGGATCGAACCCAGGGCCTTGTGCTTGCTAGGCAAGCGCTCTACCACTGAGCTAAATCCCCAACCCCTGTTTTTTTTTTTTTTTTTTTAATAGCTGAATAGCATTCCACTATGTAGATAAACATTTTATTTATCTGTTTCTCCAGTTGAGGAAGAGCTAGATTGTTTCCTTTTGGTTATTATGAATAAAGCTGCTATGATCATAGTGGAGCAAGTATCCCTGTGGGCTGGTGGAGCAACTTTTGGGTATTTGCCCATGAGTAGAACTATTCCCAGTTTTTTGAGAAATGGCAAAATTGTTTTCCAAAGTAGTTGTACAAGTTTGCACTTTAACCAGCAATGGAGGAATGTTGCCAAAGCTCCAAATCCTTACTAGTATGTGCTACCACTCGAGTTTTTTTTATCTTAGCCACTCTGATTGATGTAAGGTGGAAGCTCAGTGCCCACTTATTTGCATATTCTGATGACTGTCTTAGTCAGGTTCCTATTTCTGCACAAACATGACCAAGCAGCAAGTTGGCGAGGAAAGGGTTTATTCAGCTTAATTCCATGTTGCTGTTCATCACCAAAGGAGGTAAGGACTGCAACTCAAGGTCAGGAAGCAGGATCTGATGCAGAGGCCATGGAGGATGTTACTTACTGCCCTGCTTCCCCCTGGCTTTCTGTTCAGCTTGCTTTTTATAGAACCCAGGACCACCTACAATAAGGAGGGTCCTCCCCCCTTGATCACTAATTGAGAAAATGCCTAATAGCTGGATTTCATATGAAGGCATCTCCACAAATGAGGCTCCTTTTTCTGTGATAACCACAGCTTGTGTCAAGTTGACACACAAAACTAGCCAGTAAAATGACTAAGGATGTTAAACATTTCCTTAACTGTTCAGCCATTCAAGCAATTCCTCTGTTAGGAATTCTCGTTAGCTCTGTACCCTACATTTTAATTGTGTTTTTTAGGTTGTTGGTATCTAACTTCTTATGTTCTTTGTATATTTTGGATGTTATCCATCCATCAGATGTAGGGATAGTGAAGATCTTTTCCCAATCTGCAGGCTGCCATTTTGTCCTATTGACAGTGTTCTTTGCCTTACAGAACCTTATCAGTTTCATAGATCCCATTTACCAATTGATGATCTTAGGGCCTGAGCCATTGTTATTCTGTTCAGGAAAATTTCTCCTGTGCCAATGAGTTCTAGTCTCTTTTCCAGTTTCTCTTCTAAGAAATTTAATGTATCAGGTTTTATCTTGAGGTCCTTGATCTACTTGAACTTGAGTTTTGTGCAGGGTGGTAGATATGGATCTATTTGTATTCTTCTACATGCTGACATGCAGTTAGATGAGTACCATTTGTTGAAGATGCTTTCTTTCATTGTTTCCATTGAATGGTTTTGGCTTTCTTGTTGAAAATCGAGTGTCCATGGTATGTGGGTTTATTTCTGGGTCTTTGATTCTATTCCATTTGTCTGTTTCTGTACCAATAACTGTTCCATACTTAGATCTGTGTCTGTCTCTGTACAAATACCATACAGCTTTTATCACTATTGCTCTGTAATACTGCTTGAGGTCAGGGATGGTGGTGATTCTCCCAGAAGTTCTTTTATTGTTGTAGATAGTTCCCTATCCTGGGTTATTTATTCCAAATGAATTCGCAAATTGCTTTTTCTATCTCTATAAAGAATTGAGTAGGAATTTTGACGGGGATGCATTGAATCTGTAGATTGCTTCTGGTAAGATGATTTCCATTATGTTAATTCTAGTGATCCAAGAGCATGGGAGATTTTTGCATCTTCTGATATGTTCTTCAATTTCTTCAGGGTCTTTGAGTTCTTATACAGATCTTTCACTTGCTTGATTAGAGTTACACCAAGATATTTTATATTGTTGTGGCTATTTTGAAGGGATTTGTTTTCTTAATTTCTTTTCTGCCAGTTTATTTGTTTTAAGGAGAGCTAATGATTTCTTTGGGTTAATTTTATATCCAGCCACTGTACTGAAGGTGTTTATCAGCTGTAGGATTCCCTGGTAGAATTTTTGGGGACACACACACATAAATTTCGATATAATAGTATCATCTGCAAATAGCAATACTTGTACTTCTTCCTTTCCAATTTGTATTTCCTTAATTTCCTTTAGTTGTTTACTTTCTCTATGGAGAACTTTAAGTACTATATAGGGGAAAGTTGGTAGCCTTGTCTTCTCCCTGATTTTATTGGGATTGCTTCAAATTTCTTTCCATCTAATTCGATATTTGCTATTGGCTTGCTGCATGTTGCTTTGATTATGTATGTATGTCAGTGATCTCTTGAAACTTTTACCATGGAGTGTTGATAGATTTTGTCAAAGACCTTCTTGGCATCTAATGAGATGATCATGTGTTATTTTTCTTTCAATTTGTTTGTATGGTAGATTACATTAATGCATTTTCATATACTGAGCCATCCCAGCATCCCTAAGATGAAGCCTACTTGATCATGATGGATGATTGTTTTGGTGTGTTCTTGGATTCGGTTTGCAAGTATTTTATTGAGATTTTTTTTTTTCTCAGTGTCCCTAAGAGAAATTGGTCTGAAATTCCTTTTCTTTGTTGAGTTTTAGTATGCATTAGATGTTAGGGTGACTATAGCCTCATAGCACAATTTAGCAGTGTTCTTTTTGTTTCTAACTTGTGGAAAACTTTGAAGACTATTGGAATTAGCTCTTCTTTGAAGGTCTGGTAGAAAAGAAATCTGTGCTAAAATGATCTGGCCTTGGGCATTGTTTTTAACATTAAGAACATATATTTATTATCAGTCTTGTTTTGTTTTGTTTTTTTGCAGAGCTGGGGACCGAACCCATATTTATTATCAGATAAGTGGGAAACCAGAACTCTTAGCAAGCATTAGGAAATGTGAAGAGGAAAAAAATGCAGATACTTAGAACCCATCCAAAACTTGTGGAAAGGAGAGGACTAACTGGTTACAGTTTTAATAAGTTCCCAAATATAAAGCTGACCCACAATACTTTGAGAACCCATTCAGCATATCTGGGCAAGTGAACTCTGGGCAGAGACTGTTGACCTAGCAGAGGAAGGTTCAGGGATAGAACTAGAACAATCCTTAAAGGGCCTGTAGGGTGTGAGGAAAGAGGAAAGCATTCCTATGTGTCTTGAGGGCTTCCTAACTGTCAGCTGCTTTTTTACATATTACCTTATTTTAAATAGTTTATATCTTATATGGGAAAGTTGGGCTCAGATATGTGAAATAATTTTCCTAAGTTCACAAAACTAGTTAAAGGACAGAATTGGGATTAGTAGATATTTTCATTTTCTAGATGAAATTGAGCCATGGAGAAGTTTAGTATTTGATCTGAAGTGGCCCAGGTGAATTCAGGGATTCTCAGCCTATGCATCCCTGTCTCCGTCTTATTCTAAGAGGCGGGGTGGGGTGGGGGTAGGGTCTACATTGCTTAGAAAAAGGGATGGTACAGCATGAGTAAAAAGATTGGGATAAACAACTGAAAAGCAGGCCAGGTTTAAAACAAGATTTTTTAAAGCCATCTTTCCAGCCCCCACAGTCCAGTTCTGACTTGTGATGCAATTCAGGGAATCACACAGTAAAGATAATAATGACTTAAATTTAATGATTTAAAATAAGTTTCTATTTTAAAAAAAGGACAATTTCTTCCTATTCCAGTTTTATTTTATTTTGTATTTATGTATTTATTTATGTATGTATTTATTTATTTATTTTGCAATCAACAAGAGTGTTTATTGTCCGGACACACAGGTACCTGCGGGCGTCTCAGTCAGCTCGGAAGGACTGGTGCGCCCAGCAGAACCAGGGACGGGTTTTAGAGGGTTCTGGGGAGCAAACAGACATACAGAAACAGATGCATGGTTACAGGACTTGATTGGTGGATTCAAAATGAGGCGCTGGATCGCGTTTACACCAATTAGCTATTTCAAACATATTCAAATGAGGTTAAACACAGCAAAGAGTAGGTGCAGGCTGAAGGCCCAGAATGTCAGGGCTAGGGCTATCCCTTCTGCCAGATGGCCTATGAGGTAGTTCGATACCTCGGGCTGGTTCTGCATTCTTCTTCCTTATCTTTGTGGTCTGTTAGTTTTAACGGCGGCAGGTTTCACAGGCCTGGACCTGCAGGCCTGTTTCAGCTCTGAGTCTGTGAATCTTAAGACTTACTTTTTTTACTTTTATAGTTGGGACCTTAAGCTCCCTATAATTTTTCTTTGGCAGGGGGGTCTTTCATTCCCCCATTTTTCTTTTAACATTGAGTGAAATCTTTTTACTCAACTTGGTTAAAAATATCTCTGTCTCTTGTTGTCTCAACCTTTGATATTGCTGGGTTAATACAAGAGTCTGGATAACAGAGAGCCTGTCTTTCATAAACTGTACCAACCTATTTAAGATGCAGGGTCCAAAAAGGAGGATTAGGAGAAGAATAACTAGGGGTCCCATCAAGGTGGACAGCAGGGTAGCAAACCAAGGGGATCTGTTAAACCACCCCTCGAACCACCCTTGTTGGGAATCAAACAACTTTTGTCTCTGGGCTAAGCGTTCTCGAGCTTAGCGATATTATCTCTCACTATTCCTGTCTGATCTGCATAGAAACAACATTATTCTTTTAAGGCGGCACACAGATTCCTTCTTTAAGGAATATCAGGTCTAATCTTCTCCTTTTCCGAAGGACTACCTCTGAGAGGGAGGTTAGGTATTCTTGGAGGTCAGCTAAAAAGTCTTTTTCACTCTTTTTATATCTGAGTCAATGATAGTTCTGAATTTTCTATATAAGCCCTTGCATTGCAGGGGCAACAGCAGATGTCCTATGCTGCCCTTTGCAGCACCTAGATAGCCTTTAAGTAATTCTCAACTCTCTTGGTGTCTTACTAAGTCTTTTTAGCATCAGGATTCCAATCTGGACACTATCTAAACCTACACACCAAGGTCATGACTGTCTGAGAACTTCTAAACTTATGATCCCTGAGGCACAGTCCCAAGAAGTGTTAGAAGTACTAACGCACATAATATCTTCATAGTGAGGGTATGTTACATCATTTGCAATAGAAATTATATACCTATTTGAGGGCCCTATCTCGATAGAACCCAGGGCAAACATAAAATTCTTGTTTCTAAAGTACACTCTTCAAGTGAGCATTATAGGAACGCCCTAGTCACATCTCTGATATATCAATTTATCTGATGTGCAAGTCTAGGGAGCTTTTTGAAGATCTGAGTGTCCCTCTAGGTCCCAGCTCTCAGCCACAACAGCTAGTACATGGCTGGTGAGGGTTGAGACTTGATGGCTGTCAGGGTGGTCAGCAGCACCAGGTACGGTCCTTTCCAGCGAGGCTCGAGTGTCTGGGCTCCATGTCGTTGTATGTAGCTACAGTCTCCGACCTGGAACTGATGAGATGTCTCGGAGGTCCCTAGGGCATAGGCTGCTGCCAGCTGTGAGCAGATTTCTTTTTGGTTCTTTTTTTTTTTTTTTTGGAGCTGGGGATCGAACCCAGGGCCTTGCGCTTCCTAGGCAAGCGCTCTACCACTGAGCTAAATCCCCAGCGTCAGATTTCTTTCTGTATCATCTGTAGGTCTTTTAGTCTGGCATACAAATCATTATTACTATGACGTGTTGGTTCAGTAACATCATCTAATACAGTCAGAGGAGCTAAGGCCCCATATAAGATCTCAAAGGGGGTAAGGCTGAATCTGGAAGGGGTATTTCTTGCTCTGAAGAAAGCAAGAGGGAAGGAGTACCACCCAGTCTGTGCCAGTCTCCATGGTCAATTTGTCAGGATCTCTTTTAGAGTTTTATTTATTTCCTCTACCTGTCCTGAACTTTGAGGTCTGTACATACAACGTAATTTCCAATCAACCTCTAAACACTTGGCCACACCCTGGCTTACCTTGGCAACGAAAGTAGGGCCATTGTCTGACCAGATTACCTTGGGCATTGCAGACAAGGGGAATTTCTTCCAGTATCTTCTTGATGACTATCGAGGCCGTCTCTTGTTCGGTGAGGAAAGCTTCTATCTATTCAGTTGTTGGCTTCACCAGGGCATCCAAGAGATGGCAAGACATCTGCAGTTTGCTGATGTGCTGGGGGTGAGGTTCCAGCCATTCCAGATGACATTGTATTTGTCCACCATGGCAGCAATCCACTTATCTCTGACCTTCAAGGAAGAGAACTGTTCCCATCTGTAGACAAGTTAGCCTCGGCCTTCAGCAGGGGTCAATCAGCCAGTCGAGAGGTCCTTTTTCCTCCACCCATGGACTTCTGCAGTGCTTGACACTTGTGCTATGTGGCTCAGGTCCGATTGGGCAGCAAGGTGATCAGATTGTCCCCTGACAGATGGAGAATCTGGTCATGTCAGCTGGGACCAGTGGTCCCATCTTTGGGACGCTTCTATTCAGAGGCAAAACATCAGCCACTCTATCATAGTTTAAGTCCTAGATTGGTGATAATTGTTAGTGCCCTGCTGGCAGGGAGTGATGTGTTCCAGGCAGAACAGCACTAAGCCACACATCTCCCAGCATCAGGTACTGTGTACTGAGACAGGTCTTAAGTTCCACATACACAGTCTGTAGATGTGTATATACATGGCCTCACCCAGCCATTTCAGCCCACGCGAAGTCGCTTTTGAGAGCAAATTTCATGAGCAGGGGGATGGGGCAGGGGATGACCATGAACCAGGGGTTACCCACCACCACCAAGGTCCACTGTTCTTTGGGCAGTCCAAAGTATTGTTTGTTGTCAGCCCCCCCTTGTACTAAGGTCTTTTGGACACTGGGCCCATGGGGCATAGGAGCACAGAGTGTTGGTCCCTGTATCCACAGAACAACTGGGCGGGCTTCCTTCATCTCAAGACAGCCAGCACTCTAGGACTGGGAGGCTGGTCCAGTGGCCCTCTTGTTCTTCTAAAGCAGTCCCTGGGACCCAGTGTCCTTTTCTTGGTATTAGGCACACTGATCTTTAGCCAGGAAATTCTCTGTTGCCAGGTACTGTCTTCCCAGGTTCCCCAACTACTGTGGCCAATATATGTTCCCTCTCTGTCTTTTTCTCTCTTTTAGCTCTCTAATCTTCCTTTTTTTGTCTTCCCTAGCTTCCTGCTTCTTTTTTGCTTTTTTTTTTTCTTTTTTAACCCTTTAAATTTCTGTAACTTTCTCTTCATATCCTTTCCATCTTTTAGCCAGATTGGTAGGCATTTTCCAGCCCTCAGAGACCCACCCTGAGCCTGGCGCCCTACCAGGCGATTGAATCCAACAGGCAGAAGTGAGGGTCCATCCATGTCTGGAACATTCTTTCTGGCCTTTAGTAGGATTCTGTCTTTCTCAGTGGTAAAGAAGACCTCAACAGTTATTAACAGAAGCATCTCAAGGGATGGTGAGAAACAAGAAGGGAATCTAGAGAATAGGAGGTCCACTGAAGAGGACAAATAGCATTTAGTCACACAGGCTAAATTAGGAGGCCTTTGGGAAAAAAGGCCATTGTAAAAAATAAGCACAAGCTTTGTCTATGAAAACAGAAAGGCAAAGCAGAGGGGCAGCCTATCTGTTACCACTGTCTCTCTGGTTCTTCCTTTATGGAGCCTCTTCATGTCAGCTTGGTGGCTTTGTCTCTCAAGAGAACCAGCCTCCAAAAATGACACTGGGCTTCTAGTAACAATTAATAACAAAGGATGGAGAGATGGTTAGACTCAAAGATGTCAAGGGCTGGACAAAGAATTGTAGGGTTCACCTGGGACTTTCTGACCTCAGTAGTAGCAAGGCCTTACCAAACTGTCTTAGTGGGTTAAAGGTCCATGAAAAGAAGACATTAACCGACCTTGGCCACAGCCAAAGCCTGAATTCTAAATTTTGACTGGCAAAACACAGTTCTTTCACAGTTTGTTGTAGCCTCTTTGAAACTATTTTAGGCTGCCCCATCCTTGGGCATTCTTCTCTTGGGAGAGCTCTGCAGTAGGTGAAACCGGCAGAAAAAACAATTTCTCTGCCAATTGTATTTTTTTTCTTGTGTTCTCCCCACCCTCCCCCCATTGTCAGCCTCCGGTTGTAGGTCTAGTTCACTGGGGTCTGGGCTCCTAAAGCAGGACCCAGGCTTCTTCCACACTGGTGCTCTGCATTAGATATTCTGCTACCCATGAGGTCAGAGTCCAGGTCAGTCCATGTATAGTCTTTAGGTAGTATTAGTCCCCTGAAAGCTTCTTGCTGTTACATTGTTGTACATTAAGGGGTCCAAGCCCTTCAAGCTCTTTCCTGTTTTTCTTCATTCCTTCAAATGGGGTCCAAGCCTCAGTCTAGTGAGTTTGCTGCTTGGCATTCGCCTCTGTATTTGTTGTATTCTGCTGTGTCTCTCAGGAGAGATCTACACTTCTGCACCCTTTGCTTCATCCATCTTGGTTTGTTCAAGTGGCTGTATATATATGGGCCACATGTGGGGCAGGCTCTGAATGGGTGTCCTTCAGTCTCTGTTTTAATCTTGCCTCTCTTTTCCTTAAGGGTATTTTTGTTCCCCTTTTTAAAGAAGGGAAGCATTCATATTTTGATCCTCCGCATTTTGGAGTTTCATTTCTAGGCATCTTAGGGTACTTTCAAGCATTTGGGGGCTAATAGCCACTTATCAATGAGTGCATACCATGTATGTCTTTTCTGTGATTGGGTTAGCTCACCAGATGATATTTTCCAGTTCCAACCATTTGTCTATATGAATTTCAGAAAGTCACAGTTTTGATAGCTGAGTAATATTCCATTGTGTAGATGTACCACATTTTCTGTATCCATTCCTCTGTTGAAGGGCACCTGGTTCTTTCCAGTAGCTTGGTATTATAAATAAGCTATGGAAATGAACATAGTGGAGCACGTGTCTTTTTATATGTAGGGGCATCTGTGGGGTATATGCCCAAGAGAGGTATAGCTGGTCCTCAGGTAGTTTTAATGTCCAATTTTCTGAGGAACCCAGACTGATTTCCAAATTGTGCATCAGTCTGCAACCCCACCAACAATGGAGGAGTGTTCCTTTTCCACATCCTAGCCAGCATCTGCTGTCACCTGAATATTTGATTCAGCCATTCCTCACTGTGTGAGGTGAAATTCCAGGTTGTTTTGATTTATTTCCCTGATGACTAAGGATGTTGAACATTTTTTTAGGTGTTTTCAGCCATTCGGCATTCCTCAGCTGTGAATTTTTGTTAGTTCTGAACCCCTATTTTTAAGAAGGCTTTTGTCTCCCTCATGTGTCTAACTTTTTGAGTTCTTGTATGATTTTTGGATATAAGGCCTCTATCTGTTGTAGGATTGGTAAAGATCTTTTCCCAATCTGTTGCTGCCGCTTTTGTCCAACCACAAAAGTCCTTTGCCTTTACAGAAGCTTTTGTAAAGTTTTATGAGATCCCATTTGTCGATTCTTGATCTTAGAGCATACTCCATTTGTGTTTTGTTCAGGAAATTTTTTCCAGTGCCCATGTGTTCCTTGATGCTTCCTTTTTTTCTTCTATTAGTTTTGAGGTGTCTGGGTTTGGATGTGGAGGTCCTTGATCCACTTTGGATTTTAAGCTTTGTACAGGAGATAAGCATGATCTAATCTGCATTCCTTACATGTTGGACCTCCAGTTGAACCAGCACCATTTGGCTGAAAAAATGCTATCTTTTTTCCATTGATTTAGTTTTGCCCTTTGTCAAAAATCATGAATATAGGTGTGTGGTTCATTTCTGGGTCTTCACCCATTCCATTGGTCTATCTGTCTGTCTCTGTACTAATACCATGCAGTTTTTATCACTATTGCTCCTGTAATTGCTTGAGTTCCCTGACAAAGCAATTCCCCTGAAGTCCTTATTGTTGAGGATAGTTTTAGCTATCCTGTTTTTGTTATTCCAGATGAATTAAGCAATTTATTTTTAACTTTTAACTTAAGCACCAAGAGGACCAAGTAAAACTCTTTGACGAACAAAGCAAACAGTTTCATGATTTCCAAGATTTCAAACACAGTCGTCAGTCCAAATTCAAAAACGAAACAAAAACCAAAAAGACACTCGACAATACCACAACAAAACAAAACAAAACAAAACAAATCAGACAAAGAAGACCAAGACAAAGCATCCTCTAACCAATTTCCACAGATGTCCGGAACCTCCAGCACCCGGCCCAAACTGCAGCCCAACCCCAGGTGCTTCTGGGATACCAAACACAGAAACAGAATACAGACAACAGACAACGTCCAAGCACACTTGTCCCTACCTGTTTGTATCTTCCTGTATTTCTTTAATGGATTTATTTATTTCCTCTGTAATGGCCTTGATCATCTTTATATGGTTGGATGCTTCAGTTATGTTAGAATATCCAAGGTTTGCATTTTCTTTAATATATTAATTTCTTCTATGACTGAGACTCTCTTGTCTGTCTCTTGTATTTTGTTGGGTAGGAGTACCTGTGCTCTGAATGTGTCATGTTGCCCTGATTTTTGTTGACTATGATCTTACTCTGATCTTTAATTGTTTTTTCCCCTCAATGTTCCTGATGTAGGAGGTGTTGGGATGGAACTAATCTTGATGTTCCAGTGTGGCAGATCTTTTTTAGATATATTTTGGCTGGAATATGGATCTTAGGGGGCTGTGCAAGTCTCCCAGAAGTTGGGTGTGCCCCTGGGAGCAGGAAGGTAGGGGACTGGTGGGTCAACATGGTCAGACATGTTGTGATACAATGGAGCTCATTGGGACACTAAGCCACTCTGGGCAGTTGGGTCTGACCCTAGAGGACTTGGGGAATGTGGACAGAGGGAGGGAATCTAACCTGTATGGTTCTGGATCAGCAGGTATGATGAAGGTGGGCAGAGTGGTGGCTGGACAAAAGAAACCCAGGAAACAGCAGGCTACATGCTTATATTCTTTCATTCTTTTCACTTTTTTAAAAACCAAAAATATGGGCTGGAGAGATGGCTCAGGGGTTAAGAGCACTGTCTGCTCTTCCAGAGATCCTGAGTTCAATTCCCAGCAACCACATGGTGGCTTACAACCATCTATAATCAGGTCTGGTGCCCTCTTCTGGCCTGCAGGTGCATACATGCAGGCAGAAAGCTGTATGATGTATACATAATAAATAAATAAATGTTTAAAAATAACCCCAAAAATATTTTTTCTCATGTAGTATACCCTCAGTACACTTTCCCCTCCTTCTACTCCTCACAGTTTCTCCCTTCTCCCTTGCCTCTTGTTGATCTTAGAGCCTGATAAATTCACAAACCCTTTCTATGTCTCATTAGCAAAGAACTGGCTTCTAAGGTATAATAATAAAAGAGAATATAGCAACATAAAACAAAAGCTAACATATTGGAGTGGACAAAATGAACAGACTGAAAAGAGCTCAAGAGAAGGCACAGGAAACCAAGACCCACATGTTCATACATGCAGGAATCTTATAAAAACACTAAGTTGGATGCCAAAATACATATGCAAAGAATTTGTAGTAAAAAGCAACAAAAGAAAAATAAAAATAACAATAAAATTAAACAGTAAGATTTTTATGTGTATATGTTTCATTTGTTCTAGGCATCTAGGGTAATTCAAGCATTTGGGCTAATAGCCACTTATCAATGAGTGCATACCATGTGTGTTATTCCATTGTGTAGATGTACCACATTTTCTGTATCCATTCCTCTGTTGAAGGGCATCTGGGTTCTTTCCAGCTTCTGGGTATTATAAATAAGGCTGCTATGAACATAGTGGAGCACGTGTCTTTTTTATATGTAGGGGCATCTTGTGGGTATATGCCCAAGAGAGGTATAGCTGGATCCTCAGGTAGTTCAATGTCCAATTTTTCTGAGGAACCTCCAGACTGATTTCCAGAATGGTTGTACCAGTCTGCAATCCCACCAACAATGGAGGAGTGTTCCTCTTTCTCCACATCCTTGCCAGCAACTGTTGTTACCTGAGTTTTTGATGTTAGCCATTCTGACTGGTGTGAGGTGAAATCTCAGGGTTGTTTTGATTTGCATTTCCCTGATGACTAAGGATGTTGAACATTTCTTTAGGTGTTTCTCAGCCATTCGGCATTCCTCAGCTGTGAATTCTTTGTTTAGTTCTGTACCCCATTTTTAATAGGGTTATTTGGCTCCCTGCGGTCTAACTTCATGAGTTCTTTGTATATTTTGGATATAAGCCCTCTATCAGTCGTAGGATTGGTAAAGATCTTTTCCCAATCTGTTGGTTGCCGTTTTGTCCTAACCACAGTGTCCTTTGCCTTACAGAAGCTTTGCAGTTTTATGAGATCCCATTTGTCGATTCTTGATCTTAGAGCATAAGCCATTGGTGCTTTGTTCAGGAAATTTTCCCCAGTACCCATGTGTTTGAGATGCTTCTCCACTTTTTGTTCTATTAATTTGAGTGTATCTGGCTTGGCGTGGAGGTCCTTGGTCCACTTGGACTTAAGCTTTGTACATGGTGATAAGAATGGATCAATTTGCATTCTTCTACAGGCTGACGTCTAGTTGGACCAGCACCATTTTTTGAAAATGCTTCCATTGGATGGTTTTGGCTCCTTTGTCAAAGATCAAGTGACCATAGGTGTGTGAGTTCATTTCTGGGTCTTCAATTCTATTCCACTGATCTATCTGTCTGTCTGTGTACTAGTACCATACAGTTTTTATCACTATTGCCCAGTAATACTGCTTGAGGTCAGGGATGGTGATTCCCCCAGAAGTTCTTATATTATTGAGTATAGTTTTAGATATCCTGGTTTGTTGTTTTTTTGTTTTGTTTTGTTTTGTTTTGTTTTGTTTTTTTTTTTTTTTTTTTTTTGGTTATTTTACAAATTTTGTAAGTAGATTTGTTGGAGTTAATTTTTTACCCTGACACTTTGCTGAAGTTGTTTATTAGGTTAAATAGTTCTCTGGTGGAATTTTTGGGATTACTGAAGTATATAATCATATCATCTTCAAATAGTGATATTTTGACTTCTTCCTTTCCAATTTGTATCCCTTTGATCTCCTTTCAATGTCTGATTGCTCTGGCTAGGACTTCAGGTACTATATTGAATAAGTAGGGAGAGAATGGGCAGCCTGGTCTAGTCCCTGATTTTGGTGGGATTGCTTCCAGTTTCTCTCCATTTAATTTGATGTTGGCTACTGGTTTGCTGTATATGGTTTTTACTATGTTTAGATATGGGCCTTGAATTCCTGATTGTTCCAGGACTTTTTATCATGAAGCGGTGTAAATTTTGTCAAATGCTTTCATTTGATCATGTGGTTCTTATCTTTGAGTTTGTTTATATAGTGGATTACATTGATGGTTTTCTGTATATTAAACCATCCCTGTATCTCTGGGATGAAGTCTACTTTATCATGATGGATGATCGTTTTGATGTGTTCTTGGATTTGGTTTGCAAAAATTATGAGTATTTTTGCGTCAATATTCATAAGGGAAATTGGTCTGAAGTTCTCTTTCTTTGTTGGGTCTTTGTGTGATTTTGGTATAAGAGTAATTGTGGCTTCATAGGAAAAAAATGGTAGTCTTCCTCCTGTTTCTGTTATGTGGAATAGTTTGGTTAGTATTGGTATGAGGTCTTCTATGAAGGACTGATAGAATTCTGTAATAAAATCATCTGGTTCTGGGCTCTTTTTGGTTGGGAGACTTTTAATAACTGCTTCTATCTTTAGGAGTTATGAGGTTGTTTAGATGGTTTATTTGTTCCTGATTTAGCTTTGGTACATTGTACCTGTTTAGAAAATTGTTCATTTCCTCCAGATCTTCCAGTTTTGTTGAATATAGGCTTTTGTAGTAGGATCTAATGATGTTTTTAATTTCTTCAGATTCTGTTCTTATGTTTCCCTTTTCATTTCTGATTTTGTTCATTTGGATACACTCCTGGATCCTCTGGTTAGTCTGGCTAAGGGTTTATCTATCTTGTTGATTTTCTAAAAGAACCAGCTCCTGGTTTTGTTGATTCTTGGTATAGTCCTTTTCATTTCTATTTGGTTGATTTCAGCTCTGAGTTTGATTATTTCCTGCCTTCTACTCCTCTTTGGTGTATTTGTTTCTTTTTGTTCTAGAGCTTTTAGGTGTGTTGTCAAGCTGCTGACATATGCTCTCTCCTGTTTCTTTCTGCAGGCACTCAGAGCTATGAGTTTTCCTCTTAGCACCATTTTCATTGTGTCCCATAAGTTTGGGAATGTTGTACCTTCATTAAATTCTAAAAAGTCTTTAATTTCTTTCTTTGTTGACCAAGTTATCATTGAGTATAGCATTTTTTTTTCTTTCTTTTATATGTGGGCTTTCTGATTTTTTTTTTTTTTTGTTATTGAAGATCAGCCTTAGTCCATGGTGATCTGAAAGGATGCATGGGATTATTTCTATCTTCCTGTATCTGTTGAAGCCTTCTTTATGATCAATTATATGGTCAGTTTTGGAGAAGGTACCATGAGGTGCTGAGAAGGTATAACCTTTTGTTTTAGGATGGAATGTTCTATAAATATCTGTTAAATCCATTTGGTTCATAACTTGTTAGTTTCTCTGTGTCTCTGTTTAATTTCTGTTTCCATGATCTGTTCATTGATGAAAGTGAGGTGTTGAAATCTACTATTATTGTGTGAGGTGCAATGTGTGATCTGAGCTAAAGCTTCAAAGGTTTCTTTTCAGAATGTAGGTGCCCTTTGTATTTGGAGCATAGATATTTAGGATTGAGAGTTCATCTTGGTGGATTTTTTCCTTTGATGAGCGTGGAAATATCCTTCTTGTCTTTTTTTGATGACTTTTGGTGGTAAGTCAATTTTAATCAATATTAGAATGGCTACTCCAACTTGTTTCTTCTGGCCATTTGCTTGGAAATTTGTTTTCCAGCCATTTATTCTGAGGTAGTGTCTGTCTTTGTCTCTGATGTGTATTTCCTGTATGCAGCAAATTTCTGGGTCTGCTTTACATATCCAGTCTCTTAATCTGTGTCTTTTTATTGGGGAATTGAGTCCATTAATGTTGAGAGATATTAAGGAATAGTGATTGTCGCTTCCTGTTATTTTTGCATCTATAGGTGCGATTATGTTTGTCTGCTTCTCTTTGTTTTGGAGCAAGATTACTTTCTTGCTTTTTCTAGGGTGTAGTTTGTCTCCTTGTGTTTGACTTTGCCATTTATTATTCTTTGTTTGATAGATTTGTAGAAAGATATTGTGTAAATTGGTTTTGTCATGGAATATCTATCTTGGTTTCTCCATCTGTGTTAATTGAGAGTTTTGCTTTATACAGTAACCTGCGCTGGCATTTGTGTTCTCTTAGTGTGTGTATGACATCTGTCCAGGATCTTCTGCCTTTCATAGTCTCTGGCGAAAAGTCTGGTGTGATTCTGATGGGTCTGCCTTTGAATGTCACTTGACCTTTTTCCCTTACTGCTTTTAATATTCTTTCTTTATTTTGTGCATTTGGTGTTTTGACTATTATGTGACGGGAGGAATTTTTCTTCTGATCCAATCTATTGGAGTTCTGTAGGCTTCTTGTATGTTTATAGGCATCTCTTTCTTTAGGTTAGGGAAGTTTTCTTCTTTGATTTGGTTGAAGATATTTACTGGCCCTTTAAGTAGATCTTTCTGTATCTGTTGAGGCCTGTTTTATGACCAATTATATGGTCAGTTTTGGAGAAAGTACCATGAAGTGTTGATAAGAATGTTTATCCTTTTGCTTTAGGATAGAATGTTCTATAAATATCTGTTAAGTCCATTTGGTTCATGACTTCTCTTAGTCTGTCTATGTCTCTGTTTAATTTCTGTTTCCATGATCTGTCCATTGATGAGAGTGGGGTGTTGAAATCTCCTACTATTATTGTGTGAGGTGCAATGTGTGTTTTGATCTTTAGTAAGGTTTCTTTTATGTATGTAGGTGCCCTTGTATTTGGAGCATAGATATTTAAGATTGAGAGTTCATTTTGGTGGACTTTTCCTTTGATGAATATGAAGTGTCCTTCCTTATCTTTGTTGATGACTTTTAGTTGAAAATTGATTTTATTTGATATTAGAATGGCTACTCCAGCTTGCTTCTTCCGACCATTTGCTTGGAAAGTTGTTTTCCAGCCTTTCACTCTGAGGTAGTGTCTGTCTTTGTCTCTCTACGGTGTGTTTCCTGTAGGCAGCAGAATGCAGGGTCCTCGTTGCGTTCCAGTTTGTTAATCTATGTCTTTTTATTGGGGAGTTGAGGCCATTGATGTTGAGAGATATTAAGGAATAGTGATTATTGCTTCCTGTTATATTCATATTTGGATGTGAGGTTATGTTTGTGTGCTTTCTTCTCTTTGTTTTGTTGCCAAGATGATTAGTTTCTTTCTTTTTCTAGGGTGTAGCTTGCCTACTTATGTTGGACTTTACCATTTATTATCCTTTGTAGGGGTGGAGTTGTAGAAAGATATAGTGTAAAATTGGTTTTGTAATGGAATATCTTTTCTCCATCTATGTTAATTGAGAGATTTGCTGGATACAGTATCCTGTGCTGGCATTTGTGTTCTCTTAGGGTGTGTATGACATGTGTCCAGGATCTTCTGGCTTTCATAGTCCCTGGCGAGAAGTTTGGTGTGATTCTGATAGGTCTGCCTTTATATGTTACTTGACCTTTTCCCCTACTGCTTTTAATATTCTTTCTGTATTTTGTGCATTTGCTGTTTTGACTATTATGTGACAGGAACATTTTCTTTTCTGGTCCAATCTATTTGGAGTTCTGTAGGTTTCTTGTATGTTTATGGGCATCTCTTTCTTTAGGTTCGGGAAGTTTTCTTTGATTTTGTTGAAGATATTTACTGGTCCTTTGAAGTGGGAGTCTTCACTCTCTTCTATACCTATTATCGTTAGGTTTGAACTTCTCACTGTGTCCTGGATTTCCTGTATGTTTTGGACCAGTAGCTTTTTTTTCTGTTTTACATTATCTTTGACAGTTGTGTTGATGATTTCTATGGAATCTTCTGCTCCTGAGATTCTCTCTTTTATCTCTTGTATTCTGTTGGTGATGCTTGTATCTATAGCTCCTTGTCTCTTCCTTTGGTTTTTCTTTATCCGGGTTGTTTCCCTGTGTCATTTTGTTATTGCTTCTGTTTCCATTTTTAATTCCTTCACCTGTTTGTATTTTCCTGGAATTCTTTCAGGGACTTTTGTGGTTCCTCTTTGTAGGCTTCTACTTGTTTATTTATGTTTTCCTGCGTCTCTCTAAGGGAGTTCTTCATGTCTTTCTTGAAGTCCTCCAGCATCATGATCAAATATAATTTTAAATCTAGATCTTGCTTTTCTGGTGTGTTTGGATATTCCATGTTTGTTTTGGTGGGAGAATTGGGCTCCGATGATGCCATGTAGTCTTGGTTTCTGTTGCTTGGGTTCCTGTGCTTGCCTCTCGCCGTCAGAATGTCTGTGGTGTTACTTAGTTCTGCTATTTCTGACAGTGGCTAGACTGTCCTATAAGCCCATGTGTCAGGAATTCTGTAGACCTGTTTTCTTTCAGCCAGTTATGGGGACAGAGTGTTCTGCTTTCGGGCGTGTAGTTTTTCCTATCTACAGGTCTTCAGCTGTTCCTGTGGGCCTGTGTCCTGAGTCCACCAGGCAGGTCGCTTGGAGCAGAAAAGTTGGTCTTACTTGTGGTCCCGCAGCTCAAGTTGCTCGTGGGGGGCTGCTCTTGAGCTCTTCATGAGGGTGGCAACCAGGAGGGCCTGCGCCGCCTTTTCCGGGAGCCCCCATGCACTGGAGTCCCAGATGGCGTTAGGTGTTTTCCTCTGGAGTCAGAAATGTGGGCAGAGTGTAGTCTCTTCTGGCTTCTCAGGCGTGTCTGCCCCTCTGAAGGTGCAGAGAACTGTTGACAGGTTCCTGACTTCACGTCTGGGTGGTGTCTGGACTGCTTGTCCTGCATTTCTTTAAGGGAGTTCTTTATGTCCTTCTTAAAGTCCTCCATAATTATAATAAAATGTGATTTTAAATCTAAATCTTGCTTTTCTGATATGGTTGGATATCCAGTATTTGCTTTGGTGGAAGAACTGGACTCTGATGGTGTCAAGTATTCTTCGTTTCTGTTGCATAGCTTCTTGCTCTTGCCTCTCGCCTTTGGGTTGTTTCTGGTGTTTCCTTGCCTTCCTGTTTCTGAGAGTGGCTTGACTCTCCTGTAGGCCTTTGTTTCAGCACTCCTGTAGAACTGTTTTCTTTCAGCCTTTTCTGATCACAGGTGCTCTGATCTCCAGTGTGTAGGCACTCCTGGAGACTGTCTTTCAGCTCTAGGCATGGGCAGGAATAAGAAGGGTCCTGCCCCTTACAGCTCCTAAGTTTTGCACCCAGGGAGCACAGTTGACACTGTGCTATTCCCTCTTTGGTTGGGAATGTGGGTAGAGGGTAGTCTTCTCTGACTTCTCAGGAATGTCCACACTCCTGATGTTTCACTCCCAAGTGATTTTGGTACAGGGAACTGTTTGGCCAGTTCAATTCAGTTCTGGGTGCAGACCAGAATTACAGATACCTGCTGCTAACTGTTACTATATTCCTGTGTCCAGAGGCACTGTGCAGTTTCTTCTTGGACCAGGGATGCAGGCAAAGGTGGGCAGAAGTGGCAGTCTGTCCTGTGGTCTCAGGATGTGTGCACTTCTGGGTGTTCAGCTCTCTTCCCCATGCGATTTTTCCCAAAGCAACTCTTATAAATTTAACATTTAACTGGGGCTAGCTTATAGGTTCAGAGGTTCAGGCCAATATTGAAAGGAACAAGTTTTAAAGTTGGCCCCCTAGACACATAGTTAGAGCAGAAGAAACAGGTTAGGTCTCAGAATTGTATGTTCCAAGAAGCTTCTCCTAGGAACTAGTATACCATAGAGTTAATCTTGAGAAGGAGGAAACATCTTTCTCCCAGAAGCTAGCTGACCATAAATCTTAGAGAACAGTCTTGAGAAGCAAGATGCTTTTCCTAGGAATTAGCAGACCATGAAGTTAAACAATCTTGAAAAACAGAGTTTTTCCTTGTGATTTTTTCACTGTTATTCTACACACTTTCCAATGATGCCATCCCTGCCCCCTCGGTTGTGGTTTCTCCCTTTAAATACCCTTTCTCCCAGCCTCTGGGGGTTGAACTCCACTGCCCCTTTGTGGGATACAAGTCTCGACCCCAGTGCACTGGTTCCCGTTAATAAACCTCGTGTGATTACAGCAAGGATGGTCTCATGTGAGTTCTTGGGGGGGTCATGTCATCCCAAGACTTGAGTGAGGGTCTCCCTGCTCTGTGGGGTCTTTCAATATCATGAATAGGAGAGCATGGTAGCATCTAGGTAGGCACGGTGCAGGAGGAACTGAGAGTTATATATCTTCTGAAGGCTGCTAGGGAAGGACTGGCAAGCAATACATGTTCTTGACCACTGAAGTCTTTATCCAGCCTCCAAGCTCTTTCCTTTTCTTTAATATCCACAGCCTTTGTTTTAGGTGACTGCAGATCTTGTCAATTTGACAATCAATATGAAAAATAACATGAGAGCACTGACTACGTGAACCAGTCACAAGAGAAGCAAAATTGAATGATTGCATTAAACAAAGTCCCTAAAGAAAATAGATACATAGGAGAATAGAGAATATTGTCAGGGAAGAATGTAGTCTTGGAACAATGAAAATCTTAGAAAGAGTCAGGGAATGAATGATGGGCAGAATGTAGACTTGAAGATCTTATGAGTATGGGTAGTGGATCAATTACGTAGTGTTACACATTTTAATAATAAATTACATCTTCAAAATAGTGGGAATAGCAATATAGAGTTTTATGTGTGCGTAGACCTGAATTTAAGCTTCAGCACTGGTATGAGGTGTAGCAGGGGAGGACAAGAAGGAGAAGGAAAAAAATATAAAAAAGAAAATGGAGAAGGGGAAAGAAAAATAGAAGGGAACAGGTAGAGTAGAATGGGGGAAAGAGAAGGAGAGAATGGGAGGAAGAGGAAGTGGAGAAAAGGAAGGAGGGACAAGAAAAGGATGGAATAGATAGAGTAGGAGACAGTGGCATGGACTAAGATAACAAATGTTATATGTGATTTTTTTTTTATTTTTAAAATTACATTTATTCTATTTACTCATTTCATTGTGTATGTGTGGCATCCTTACTCCTAGATAAGACAGTACTGCCAATGGATCATCAAAAGGTACAGAAATGAACCATTTCAGAGATGGTATCAGGGAATAACATCTGCTTTATTTTAAGTAAACAACTATGTATATAGTGGAAACCTATTGACAGTGATTTCTTTTTTTTTTTTTTTCCGGAGCTGGGGACCGAACCCAGGGCCTTGCGCTTGCTAGGCATGCGCTCTACCACTGAGCTAAATCCCCAACCCCGACAGTGATTTCTTAGCACATTGCTTTGAATTGGAGAGTGAAAGATCATAACACCAGGGTCTCTATGCAGAAGATGCATATATAAGGAGACATGGAGAGGGCAGATTCATGAGCAGACCAGGTACTGTGTTTTCATTTCTGGGAATACTCAGAAACACAGTGTGTCATCCTTCTCATATAGTATGCCAGGTAGCCTGGCTGTGGGGTCATGCTTGCATTTTCCCCACATTGTGTATGAAAGTGTGTGTTCGTATGCATGTAAAAATCTGAGTCTGTTCTCTGTACTATATGGGTCCTGCATTGAACTCAGGCCATCAGTTTTGGAAACAGGCACCTTTACCTACTCAGCCATAGTATATTTTGTCACTTTTTAAAAAAACTAACTACAAGAGCAAGTTCTACTATATCGAGAAACCTAAGAATAGTGCCATCACTATCATATATAATTCAAGATCATAGTCAACTGAAGAATAGATTTTTCAACTATCCACCATGCTCCCAGCATTCCACTTTGCTCATAATGAGCTGAAGAAATATGAATTATAAAGAGGAAAGTTTCAAATGGTTAAATGAAAACTAATAACTTGGCCAGGAATTAGTGGAGTGTGCTACTAAATTTCTTCAAGTCTGCATTGGAAAAAATGATCGGTGATGTATTTATTACCTCAATACCTTTGTAGGATTACTCAAAATTTGAGTAATAGACGTTAGAAAATGTATTTCAGCCCTTGAATGTTTTCTCCTGCCATTGGAAAGAAAGGGAAAGCTATGGCAGCTATAAAAAAAAGTTCTGGCAACTGCTTGACCTGCAGCCATTTTCCTCCTGGCAAAGGCACCATTATCATAATGAGAAAGAAGCATCAAGAAATATTGACATAGACCCTATTATAATCACAATTAGCTCTGCTCTGACCTTATAGATAATAAGTTCAGAAGCCAATACTGATCACCTGTGCAATCAAAATGTAGAGAATTTATTTATCTGAATGGGGAACAGCAAATAAGCCACCAATGCACACTATCAAAGTATTCTGTGTTAATGCTTAGTGAAATAAGAATTATGCAACACTCAATATTCAGTGTGTTTGTGTAATAACCTGTAATGAATAATACAGCAACTAATAAAGTGCTTTAAAAACTATGAAGGCTATATAGCTTTATGTTACCATAGGGTAAAGACTGCCTATGATTATTTACTACAGGTAACTTTAATATATTAAAGACAATGCAACTGTGTGTCTTAAGAAATAGAATCCATGATGTTAAACACTCAGAGACTCATTGCTTTTCCTCAGTGTTTTTTACTCATACTTATCTCTGATGTCTACAAAATGACTGGTAATACATTACTTTGGGTACAAGAGAAAAAGCTCAGACAAAATGCTTGTCATGCAAATATAAAGACTACAGTTTAAGCCCTAAACCTTATGAGTCTTATTTACAAAAGCCCAGCCTGTAATCTCAGGGCTAAGCAGTCAGATCCCTGAAATAAGTGTATCCATTTGATAAACCAGTCTAGCCTAATAGATGACCTGCTACACACACACACACACACACACACACACACACACACACACACACACACAGGGGGGGAAGGAGGGAAAAGGATGGATGGACAGAAGGACAGACGGACAGACATGGGAGGCACTACTCATCACTATCATGCACTCAAGAAGAAAAAAATATCCTACTCAGTATGTAGCTTAGTGGTAAGAGTGTTTTGCACAACATGCCCAAGTTCCATTTGTGTTGCTGTGACAAGCACCATGACCAAAAGTAACTTGTGGAGGAAACAGTTTGATTCAGAGGGTAGTCTATCATCCCATATGAGAGAAGTCAGAGCAGAAACTCCAACACAGAAAACTAAAGGAAAGGAACTGATACAAAGGCCTTGAAGGAACACCACTTACTAATTTGCTCTTCAAATTTTTTTTTAAAGATTTATTTAATATATATAAGTACACAGTAGTTGTTTTGTGACAGACACAAAAGAAGCAAGCACCAGATCCCATTACAGATAATTGTGAGCCACCATGTGGTTGCTGGGAATTGAGACCTCTAGAAGAAGAGTCACTGCTCTTAACCACTGAGCCGTCTCTCTAGCCCTGCTTTTCAAGTCTGGCTCAGTCTACTTCTTCATACAAGCCAGTGCCACAGTGAGCTAGGCCCTACTCCATTAGTCATTAGTGAAAGAAACTTGCCCAATAAACCAATCTGATGAGGCATTTTCTTAATTGTGGTTTCTTTTTTCAGATCTCCCAAGTTTGGGCTAAGCTTACAAGAAAACAAAAACTACACAGGTTCTCAGGTCAATCCAGACACTCATAACACAGACAGACAGATGGATGTACGGACGAACGGATGGACACACACACATCAGAATTAGAATTAGACAACTACCTTTAAAGTGTTTTGTTTTAAAAACTGTTTTAAAGACCTATTTGTTTCTTATTCTCTTTGAAGATATCATGAAGAGAAGAAATCCTAAAACATCTAACTTTAATAACTGAGATGAACATCCAAGACTGCCAAGAAAAGCAAAGATTAGTAGTCATTTCAACAAGTAATCAAAGTCATGTTCTATCATCTAAAAAGAGAAGACATAGTTGTTCTCAAAATAACTGTGTTGTTCTCACAGGAGAGAAAGGATGTCCAGGGTACACAGACATGCATGCCTGAAGGTGGAATTTAGATTTATTTGCAACTAAAATTCAGGAGGTGAAAATATCCGTTTCTCTGCCCATGCCTAAGATCAGTTTTCTCTGAACAGCTCTTCACTTGACGTTCCTTATTCCCTCTCTCCTTTTTTTCTTCCCTCTTCTCTTCCTATGAGAAGACTGAATGATCTCACCTCCATCACCCTGAGATACTTTGCCTCTGGCAAGTAAGTAACCTACTGTGTCAAAATGGAAAATGTGTACACATGTCCTGTGCAGCAGTGTAGTTAGCAATAGCTTGCATAAAAGTGTTATTATTAAGAGTTCTTCCTATAGTTTGAAAAGAAAAAAAAATTCCAGTAAGGTCCTATTATGGGAAATAAGGTTCCAAAAAGATAGTAACTTCCCACATTATGGCATTCCTAGAATGCACAAGTTCCTGGGGTTTTTGCACATACACATCCAAAACAAACAAAAACAGGAACATACACACTATATTTACATTGCCAAATCTGACATGACCATGGTGGGAATGGTGTGACATGGTTCCCATCCCTGGAACAGAGGCAACAGGGCTTGGGCCTCCATGAGCATTGATGGTTGCTACAGGCGTTAAGGCTTGTTTGTATAATAGTGTACATATTTTTCACATTCCTCCTTCAAGGAATTTCCCTTCTTCCAAGGTTAGTGACTACATGATAATCAGAGACAGCACAAGTCCAGGTTTCAGGTGCATGTCTATGTCTTAGAAAATGGTAGAACACTTCAGGTCAGCCCTTAAGGCTGTGGAAAAGAACACTGAAAACATGAGTTCAAAAATACATATTTTCTCAAATATGTAAAATATAAGGATTCAATATAAATTGTATAAGGAGCTTTACAGATCTAAAGGAACATATGCTGCTGAACACTGAGCCAGCTTGTCAGAAATATATTAAGAAGGAAATAAAAGATTTAAGGAGTGGTGACTGCAGGACAGGATTCCACCCAGCTAAGTATTTTTTGTTGTTGTTTGTTTGCAAAGACAAGTCGATTCCTGAGTTCAAGATAATCTTTGGGGTTGGGGATTTAGCTCAATGGTAGAGCGCTTGCCTAGCAAGCGCAAGGCCCTGGGTTTGGTCCCCAGCCCCAAAAAAAAAAAAAGGGAAAAAGAAAAAAAAAAAAAAAAAAAAAGGAAGATAATCTTTGGACAGAGGGATTTTAAGTCTGGAGTAGTTTCAGGACTGGGTCCCACCCAGCTATCTGTGCTTGCTGTTTCTGAGAATCAATGAGCTAGGGTCATGTGATACTGATTCATGGAATAATCAAAAGGGAACCTAGGGTAATGACTGAATTGATTTGTAAATAAAAGAAAACTAGGCTTTTGACCTGAAAGAGATAAGCTATCCAGGGAAGTTTTAGAATAGAATAGGAAGAGAAAGCTATGTTGAGCAGAGCACACAGAGGATGGTCTGAGAAGCTATCTTGAGCAGAACAGAGAGAGAGAGAGAGAGAGAGAGAGAGAGCTGGAAACCTGTCTTGAGCAGAACACAGGTTGTCAGCTTGTCTGGGAGAGACTCAAAGTCAAATTGACTTTGAGTCTCTCCCAGACACCCCTTCTCTCAGGAACCCATCTCTTGCAGGCATAATGTTTCATAGTTTCATAGATATGAGAAACAAAGTTGTAAAAACAAGGTTTTGAGAAATACGTCTGGTGGTCAGGATGCCTATGACAAACTTGTGACCTTTCTGAGAAGATACATCTGACATCAGGTTGCCTATTGTTATGACAAAGTTTTGGTGATCAAGATATTGAGTCAGAAGACCAGGCTATTCTGACTGAGCTAAAGTTAAGACAAAACAAAAACAACTGTTCTTGGAAAGACACCCTACCCGTCCCTGTGGTAGATTCCAAGAACAACTGCAAGATGTCATCCTGACCCTGCCCGACCACCCAGTTTCACCCCCACATCTAAGGGACATGCCAACTTAGCCTTTTCCCAGCGATTCTCCAAGGCCAGGTGCAGGGCTGGATGAGGAAAGTGAGCCAAGAACAGACCCTTGAGCAGGCCGGCCAATACTTGATCAGATCCTTTGTCCTGTGTACCACCAATAGAATAGGTCAGCTAACCCTGTTGCTGAATTCTGCCCTCTGTAACGAATAAAAGTTGTGTGATTTTGGGTTCAGGGTTGCCTCTCCCTGTGCGGATGAGCAACCCCACGTATATGGATTAAAAACCTTATACCGTCATGCTATTGCAGTGATCACTTTGTCAATCTGTGCTGTGTGGGTTGTGCTCTTGAGGTAAGGCCACTATGGGGTCTTACAGCACTCTAAGCCAAAGCTGGTCCTTGATAGTACAGTTCAAATGGGTGTACATATATGCCTGTGAGTCACAACTCAAAACTGATTTCTAGCTCCCTTCCATTCTGAGGATTAAGTCCCTGTCATGTTGTGCTAGTATGTGATATAGTTGCCTACAATATAAAAATAGATGAGGAACTGCATGTCTGTCATCCCAGCACTTCTGGCAGGAGAACAGGAACTCCTAAATGATCCTCAGGTATGTATTATAAATATACAAGTTAAACTATTAAAAATGGGGGCCCTGTTCTCAGTCAATGGTTGACTGTGAGCATCCACTTCTGTATTTGTCATGTTGTGGCAGAGCCTCTCAGGAGACAGCTATATCAGGTTCCTGTCAGCATGCACTTCTTGGCATCAGGAATATTGTCTGGGTTTGGTGACTGTATGTATATGGGCTGGATCCTCAGGTGGGGGCAATTTCTGTATGGCCATTCCTTCAGTCACTGCTTCAAACTTTGTCCTCATATTTCCTCCTAAGAATATTTTCATTCTCTCTTTTAAGAAGGACTGAAGCATCCATAATTTGGTCATCCTTCTTCCTCTGGTCTGTGAATTGTTTCTTGGGTAATTTGAGCTTTTGGGCTAATATCCAGTTATCAGTGATTGTTTACCATGTGTGTTTTTCTGTGATTGGGTTACCTCACTCAGGATGATATTTTCCAGTTCCCTCCATTTGCCTATGAATTTCATGAAGTCGTTGCTTTTGATAGCTGAGTAGTACTCCATTGTGTAGGTGTACCACATTTTCTGTATCCATTCCTCTGTTGAAGGGCATCTGGGTTCTTTCCAGCTTCTGACTATTATACATATGACTACCAACCAACCAGACCTTCCAGGGACTAAACCACTACCCAAAGACTACACATGGACAGACCCATAGCTTCAACTCCATATGTAGCAGAGGATGGCCTTGTTGGGCATTGAAAGAGCCAGCATTGAGGTCAATTTAAGGCCTGTGAGAGAATTCCACCCCAAATCTCCAAGCACAAAGACCCCTTCCTTCCAGGGAGGGTAGGGCTAGTTTAGTTCCTGTTGCAACTGCAAGCCAAACTGTCAAACAAAGCTACCTGTGACTCCCAACAGCCCCCTTTGACTCTCAACCACCCGCCCTGGAAAGTCCAGAATGGTCCACTGACCATGACTTTAGTTTGAAAGTTGCTTCGCCCCATCAATAGTACCCTGCCTAATTACTATTGTTTGAATTCTGCCCCAATTGTTTGCAAGGTATAGAACTCCCTGTTAGAGTCTGCTCAGGGTTGTCTCCCCTTGAAGTGGAATGACCCGCCCCCCCACACACACATGTTGGAATTAAACTCCTCTTGATTTTTGCATCAATCACTGCCTCCCTGAGTCTCATTCAAGAGGTCCTAAATTTGGAATCAATTTGGACCTCACAGCATCAATGGGAGGAGAAGCCCTTGGTCCTGTCAAGGCTCAACCCCCCACCCCCACCCCACCCCTATTGTAGGAGAATGTCAGGGCAGGGAGGCAGGGAGGGGTGGATGGTTGGGTGGGGGAACACTCTCATAGAAGAAAGGGGTTGGAGGATGGGATAGGGAGTTTATGGATAAGAAACAGGGAAAGGGGATAACATTTGAAATGTAAATTAAAAAATCCAATTTAAAAAAAAAAAGAGTTGGCATTGGGGATTTAGCTCAGGGGTAGAGCGCTTGCCTACCAAGTGCAAGGACCTGGGTTCGGTCCCCAACTCCAAAAAACAGATCCCTGCACCTAAATCCCACAGGGAAGAGAGCTGGACCCTCAGAAGTGTGGATATTCCTGAGAAGTCAGAGGAGAATCGCATAGTGCCAACTGTGCCTGCTGGGTGCAAGGACCTACACGAGCAATCAGGTGCAGGACCCTTTGATTCCTGCCCACACCTAGAGCTGGAAGACAGTCTCCAGGAGTGCAGCCACAGCTGAGAGCAGAGCACCTGTTCTCAGGAAAGGTTGAAAGAAAACAGGAAGACAGTTCTACAGGAGTGCTGACACAGAGGCCTACAACAGGGTCAAGTAACTCTCAGAAACAGCAAGACAAGCAAACACCAGAGACAACCCAATGGCTAGAGGCAAGCACAGAAACCTAAGCAACAGAAACCAAGACTACTTGGCATCATCAGAGCCCAGTTCTTCTACCAAAGCAAATATTGGATATCCAACCACACCAGAAAAGCAAGATTTAGATTTGAAATCACGTTTTTTGATAATGATGGAAGACTTTAAGAAAGACATAAAGAACTCCCTTTAAAAAATGCAGGAAAGCACAAGTAAACAAGTAGAAGCCCTTAGAGAGGAAAAACAAAAGTCACTGAAAGGATTACACGAAACCACAACCGAACAGGTGAAGGAATTGAAAATGGAAATAGAAACAATAAAGAAAACACAAAGGAAGACAACCCTGGATATAGAAAAGCAAAGGAAGAGACAAGAAGTCATAAACACAAGCATCACCAACAGAATACAAGAGATAGAGGAGAGAATCTCAAGGGCAGAAGATACCATAGAAAACATTGACACAACTGTCAAAGTTAATGTAAAATGAAAAAAGATACTGGCCCCAAACATACAGGAAATCCAGGACACAATGAGAAGATCAAATCAAAGGATAATAGGTATAGAAGAGAGTGAAGATTCCCAGCTCAAAGGACCAGTAAATACCTTCATCATAGAAGAAAACTTCCCTAACCTAAAGAAAGAGATGCCCATAAACATACAAGAAGCCTACAGAACTCCAAATAGATTGGACCAGAAAGAAACTCCTCCCGTCACATAATAGTCAAAACACCAAATGCACAAAACAAAGAAGGATATTAAAATATTAAAAGCAGTATGGGAAAAAGGTCAAGTGACATATAAAGGCAGACCTATCAGATTTACACCAGACTTCTCATCAGAGACTATGAAAGCCAGAAGATCCTGGACAGATGTCATACAGACCCTAAGAGAACACAAATGCCAGCCCAGGTTACTGTATCCAGCAAAACTTTCAATTAACATATGTGGAGAAACCAAGATATTCCATGACAAAACCAAATTTACATAATATCTTTCTACAAATCCGGCCCTACAAAGGATAATAGATGGAAAACTCCAACACAAGGAGAGAAACTACACCATACAGAAAGCAAGAATATAATTTCCTTGCAATGAAACCAAAAGGGAGACAAACATAATTCCACCTCTAACAACAGGAAACAACAATTACTATTCCTTAATATCTCTCAACATCAATGGATTCAACTCCCCAATAAAAAGACATAGACTAACAGACTGGATATGTAAAGAGGACCCAGCATTTTGCTGCATGCACGAAACACACCTCAGAGACAATGACAGACACTACCTCAGAGTAAATTGCTGGAAAACAATTTTCCAAGAAAATAGCCAGAAGAAATAAGCTGGAGTTGCCATTCTAATATCAAGTAAAATTGACTTTCAAACGAAGAGAGTCATTAGAAAAAGATAAGGAAGGACACTTCATATTCACAAATCTACCAAATGAACTCTCAATCCTAAATATCTATGCTCCAAATGCAAAGGCACCTACATTCATAAAAGAAACCTTACTAAAGTTCAAAGCACACATTACATCTCATACAATAATAGTAGGAGATTTCAACACCCCATTCTCATCAATGGACAAATCATGGAAACAGAAATTAGAGACAAAAAGAAACAAACAGAAGGTATTAGCCAAATGGACTTAACAGATATTTATAGAACATTCCATCCTAAAACAAAAGGATATACCTTTTTCTCAGCACGTCATGGTACCTTCTTCAAAACTGACAATATAATCATTCACAAAACAGGCCTCAACAGATACAGGAAAATAGAAATAATCCCATGCATCCTATCGGATCACCATGGACTAAGACTGGTCTTCAGTAACAATAATAATGACAGAAAGCCCACATGTACATGGAAGTTGAACAATGCTCTACTCAATGACAACTTGGTAAAGGAAGAAATAAAGAAAGAAATTAAAGACTTCTTAGAATTTAATGGAAATGAAGGTACAACATACCCAAACTTATGGGACTCAATGAAAGCTGTAGTAAGAGGAAAACTCATAGCGCTGAGTGCCTGCAGAAAGAAACAGGAAAGAGCATATTTCAGCAGCTTGACAGCACACCTAAAAGCTCTAGAACAAAAAGAAGCAAATACACCCAGGAGGAGTAGAAGGCAGGAAATAATCAAACTCAGAGCTGAAATCATCCAATAGAAACCAAAAGGGCTATACAAAGATTCAACAAAACCAGAGGCTGTTCTTTAAGAAAATCAACAAGATAGATAAACCCTTAGCCAGACTAACCAGAGGGCACAGAGAGTATATCCAAATTAAGAAAATTAGAAATGAAAAGGGAGCCATAAGAAGAGAATCTGAAGAAATTAAAAAAAAAAATCATAAGATCCTACTACAAAAGCCTATATTCAACGAAACTGGAAAATCTGGAGGAAATGGACAATTTTCTAGACAGATACCAGGTACCCAAGTTAAGTCAGGAACAAATGAATCATCTATACAACCCCATAACTCCTAAAGAAATAAAGCAGTTATTAAAAGTCTCCCAGTCAAAAAGATACCAGGTCCAGATGTGCAGAATTCTATCAGATCTTCATAGAAGACCTCATACCAATACTATCCAAACTATTCCACAAAATTGAAACAGAAGGAGCAGTACCAAATTCCTTCTATGAAGCAACAATTTCTCTTATACAAAAACCCCACAAAGACCCAACAAAGAAAGAGAACTTCAGACCAATTTCCCTTATGAATATTGATGCAAAAATACTCAATAAAATTCTTGCAAATCAAATCCAAGAACACATCAAAATGGTCATCCATCATGATTAAGTAGACTTCATCCATGGGATGCAGGGATGGTTTAATATATGAAAATCTATCAATGTAATTCACTATATAAACAAACTCAAGGATAAGAACCACATTGTCATTTCATTAGATGCTGAGAAATCATTTGACAAAATTCAACACCCCTTCATGATAAAAGTCCTGGAAAGATCAGGAATTCAAGGTCCATATCTAAACATAGTAAAAGTAATATATAGCAAACCATAACTAACATTAAACTAAATGGACAGAAACTTGAAGCAATCCCACTAAAATCAGGGCCTAGACAAGGATGTCCACTCTCTCCCTACCTATTCAATATATTTCTTGAAATCCTAGCCAGAGCAATCAGACAATGAAAGGAGGTCAAAGGGATACAAATTGGAAGGGAAGAAATCAAAATATCATTATTTGCAGATGATATGATAGTGTATTTAAGCAACTCCAAACGTTCCACCATAGAACTACTAAGACTGATAAACAACGTCAGTAAAGTGGGCAGGGTATAAAATTAACTCAAACAAATCAGTAGTCTTCCTCTACTCAAAGGATAAACAGACTAAGAAAGAAATTAAGGAAATGACACCCTTCACAAAAGTCCCAAATAGCATAAAATATCTTGGTGTGACTTCAACCAAGCAAGTGAAAGATCTGTATGATAAGAACTTCAAGCCTCTGAAGAAAGAAATTGAGGAAGATCTCAGAAGATGGAAAGATCTTCCAGGCTCATGGTTTGGCAGGATTAATATAGTAAAGATGGCCATTTTGCCAAAAGCAATCTACAGATTCAATGCAATCCTCATCGAAATAGAGATAGAAAGAGCAATTTTCAATTTTATCTGGAATAACAAAAACCTCAGGATAGCAAAAACTATACTCAACAATTAAACTTCTAGGGGAATCACCATCCCTGACTTCAAGCAGTATTCCAGAGCAATAGTCATAAAAACTGTATGGTATTGGTACAGAGACAGGCAGGTAGATCAGTGGAACAGAATTGAAGACCCAGAAATGAACCCACACACCTATGGTCCCTTGATTTTTGACAAAGGAGCCAAAAACATCCAATGGAAGAAAGATAACATTTTCAGCAAATGGTGCTGGTTCAACTGGAGGTCAGCATGTAGAAGAATGCAAATTGATCCATTCTTATTACCCTGTACAAAGCTTAAGTCCAAATGGATCAGGGACCTCCACATCAAACCAGATACACTCAAACTAATAGAAGAAAAAGTGGGGAAGAGTCTTGAGCACATGGGCACTGGGGAAAATTTCCTGAAAAAAAAAAACACCAATGACTTATGCTCTAAGATTAAGAATCTAACAAATGGGAACCTCATAAAAACTACAAAGATTTTGTAAGGCATAGGACACTGTCATTAGGACAAAACGGCAACCAACAGATTGGGAAAAGATCTTTACCAATCCTACCACAGACAGAGGGCTTATATCCAAAATATACAAAGAACTCAAGAGTTTAGACTCCAGAGAGCCACATAACCCTATTAAAAATGGGGTACAAAACTAAACAAAGAATTCTCAGCTAAGGAATATAGACTGGCTGAGAAACACCTAAAGAAATGATCAGCATCCTTAGTCATCAGGGAAATGCAAATCAAAACAACCCTGAGATTTCACCTCACACCAGTGAGAATGGCTAAGATCAAAAACTCAGGTGACAGCAAATGCTGGCGAGGATGTGGAGAAAGAGGAACAGTCCTCCATTGTTGGTGGGGTTGCAGACTGGTACAACCATTCTGGAAATCAGTCTGGAGGTTCCTCAGAAAATTGGACATTGAACTGCCTGACGATCCAGCTATACCTCTCTTGGGCATATACCCAAAAGATGCCCCAACATATAAAAAAGACACGTGCTCCACTATGTTCATAGCAGCCTTATTTGTAATAGCCAGAAGCTGGAAAGAACCCAGATGCCCTTCAACAGAGGAATGGATACAGAAAATGTGGTACATCTACACAATGGAATATTACTCAGCTGTCAAAAACAATGAATTTATGAAATTCATAGGCAAATGGATGGAACTGGAAAATTTTATCCTGTGTGAGGTAACTCAGAGCCAAAATGACATACATGGTATGTTTTCACTAAAAAGTGGATTTTAGCCAAAAGGTACAGAATATCCAGGATAAAAACCACAGAAGGTTAAGAAGCTGAAAGGCCCAAGTGAGGGTGCCTCAATCTCTCTTGGGAGGGAGAAGAAAGCAATCACGATGAGAGGAGGGCCAGAGGGAAGGAGAGACCTGAGCAGGAGAAGGGACAGGGAGGGTGTAGAGGTGGGAGTGGGAGTGTGGGGTGTGGCAGGAGTGAAGCTCTGAGGGTCAGCAGAATGAATGGAAACTCTGAGGGCCAGCAGAATGAATGGCAGCCTCAGGAAGTAGGAGGTGGGGGCGATGCTCTAGAATGTATCAGAGACCTGGGAGTTGAGAGATGCTCAGGACTCAAACGGAATCCATAGATGAAATATCCAAAAGTAGGGAGGGGGAACTTGTGGAGTCCACCTCCAATAGAAAAACAGGGCATCAAGAGGAGGAGGAAGTTTTGCCATCTCACAGTCCAAAACTCTAACCCAGACATTATTCTTGTCTAAAAGAACTGCAGGGACAGAAATAGAGATGAGACTGAGGGAAAGGAGGCCCAGTAATAGGCCCAAATTGGAATCCAGCTCAAGGGGAGGCTTTAAGGCCTAACACTGTTACTGATGTACTTACAGAGAGGAAACTAGCATGGTTGTCCTCTGAGAGGCTCAACAAACAGATGAATGTTAGATACAGAACTTAAACCCAACCAATTCACAGAAGCTGGGGACCCCTGTGGTTGAATTAGAGAAAGTCTGGAAGAAGCTGAGGAAGAGGGCGAGCCCATAGGAAGACCAGCAGTCTCAATAACTTGAACCCCCTGAGATCTCTCAGACACTGAGCCACCAACCAGGCAGCACACACCAATTGATATGAGGTCCCCAACACATATACAACAGAGATCTGCCTGGTTTGGCCTCAGTGAGAGAAGATGCACCCAACCCTTGACTTAAGGACCTAGGCAGTGGGAAGGTCTGGTGGGTTAGGAGCTTGGGAATGGGGGAGAGGAATGGTTACAGGAAAGTAAAATGTTGCGATCTGAATAAAAATGGTGACCAGAGGCTCATAGGATGTGACAATATTTGAAATGATTAAGAGGTGTGAAATTTTTGGAGTAAGTGTGACCTTGAGTGTGGGCTTTGAGGTTTCAGAAGCTCAATCTAGGGAAAGCATTTATTCCTGCTGCATAATCCAGATGTATAGCTCTCAGCTACCTCTCCAGCACCATTACTGCCTACATGCTATTTTGTTTCTATGAATAATTAATCAACCTAATCTCAGCTGCCTAAATGTTATTGGGAAAAAAAAAATCACAATTAGTGAAAGAGTCAGGGCTTTATGTCTCCACTAGAGCTCAAATATACTACCAAAGCTGGTCTGGAATATCCCAAAGTAGCTGAAACACAAAACAAAGGAAAACAACCAAAACCAACAAAATTAACAGTGCCTGTATTAAAGGAAAAAGTCACTAAGGAAAAAAATCACCTTATTCCTTACGGGAATTAATTTCTGCCCAGAAAAACAGAAATAATAAGAGGGAATAAATAATTCCCTAAGAGAGCTAAACCTTCAGAGAGGCAGACACGCCTGGGAAACCAGAAGAGACAGCACTCTGCACACATCTCTGACGCCAGAGGAAAACACCAAACGCCATCTGGAACCCTGGTGCACGGAAGCTCCTGGAAAGGCGGCTGGATCTTCCTGGTTGCTGCCGTGCAGAGAGCTCCTGGGCAGCAACACCCATGACAAACATGAGCCTCAGAACCACAGGTAAGACCAACTTTTCTGCTGCAAGTGACCTGCCTGGTGAACTCAAGACACAGGCCCACAGGAACAGCTGAAGACCTGTGGAAGGAAAACTACATGCATCGAAAGCAGAACACTCTGTCCCCATAACTGGCTGATAGAAAACAGAAAAACAGGTCTACAGCACCCCTGACACAAAGGCTTATAGGACAGTCTAGCCACTGTCAGAAATAGCAGAAAAAAGTAACACTAGAGATAATCTGATGGTGAGAGGCAAAGGAACCCAAGCAACAGAAACCAAGACTACATGGCATCATCGAACCCAATTCTCCCATCAAAACAAACATGGAATATCCAAACACACCAGAAAAGCAAGATCTAGTTTTCAAAATCATATTTGATCATGATGCTGGAGGACTTCAAGAAAAGACATTAGATGAACTCCTTAGAAAAGCTGAACAAAATAGAAGCCTACAAGAGAGAATCGTAAAAAATCCCTGAAAAATTCCAGGAAAATCATAAATAAACAAGTAGAAGCCCATAGAGAGGAGACACAAAAATCCTTGAAAGAATTCCAGGAAAACACAATCAAACAGTTGAAGGAATTAAAAATGGAAATAGAAGCAATCAAGAAAGAACACATGGAAACAACCCTGGATATAGAAAACCAAAAGAAGAGACAAGGAGCTGTAGATACAAGCTTCACCAACAGAATACAAGAGATGAAGAGAGATCTCAGGACAGAAGATTCTATAGAAATCATTGACTCAACTGTCAAAGATAATGTAAAGCAGAAAAAACTACTGGTCCAAAACATACAGGAAATCCAGGACTCAATGAGAAGATCAAACCTAAGGATAATAGGTATAGAAGAGAGTGAAGACTCCCAGCTCAAAGGACCACTAAATATCTTCAACAAAATCATAGAAGAAAACTTCCCTAACCTAAAAAAGATACCCATAGGCATACAAAAAGCTACAGAACTCCAAATAGATTGGACTGAGAAAGAAAACCTCCTGTCACATAATAGTCAAAACACCAAATGCACAAAATAAAGAAAAGAATATTAAAGCAATAAGGAAAAAAAGGTCAAGTAACATATAAAGGCAGACCTATCAGAATCACACCAACTTTTTAGCAGAAACTATGAAAGCCAGAAGATCCTGGACTGATGTCCTTACAACCCTAAAGAAACACAAATGCCAGCCCAGGTTTACTGTATCCTGCAAAACTCTCAATTAACATAGATGGAGAAACCAAGATATTCCATGACAAAACCAAATTTACACAATATCTTTCTACAAATCCAGCACTAAAAGGATAATAAATGGTAAAGCCCAACATAAGGAGGCAATCTACAATATAGAAGAATCAAGAAACTAATCATCTTGGCAACAAAACAAAGAGAAGAAAAGCACACAAACATAACCTCATATCCAAATATGAATATAACGGGAAGCAATAATCACTATTCCTTAATATCTCTCAACATCAGTGGCCTCAACTCCCCAATAAAAAGACATAGATTAACAAACTGGATACGCAACGAGGACCCTGCATTCTGCTGCCTACAGGAAACACACCTCAGAGACAAAGACAGACACTATCTCAGAGTGAAAGGCTGGAAAACAACTTTCCAAGCAAATGGTCCAGAAGAAGCAAGCTGGAGTAGCCATTCTAATATCAAATAAAATCAATTTTCAACTAAAAGTCATCAAAAAAAAAAGATAAGGAAGGACACTTCATATTCATCAAAGGAAAAATCCACCAAGATGAACTCTCAATCCTAAATATCTATGCCCCAAATACAAGGGCACCTACATACGTAAAAGAAACCTTACTAAAGCTCAAAACACACATTGCACCTCACACAATAATAGTAGGAGATTTCAACACCCCTCATCAATGGACAGATCATGGAAACAGAAATTAAACAGAGACGTGAACAGACTAAGAGAAGTCATGAGCCAAATGGACTTAACAGATATTTATAGAACATTCTATCCTAAAGCAAAGGATATACCTTCTTCTCAGCTCCTCATGGTACTTTCTCAAAATTGACCATATAATTGGTCAAAAAACAGGCCTCAACAGGTACAGAAAGATAGAAATAATCCCATGTGTGCTATCAGACCACCACAGCCTAAAACTGGTCTTCAATAACAATAAGGGAAGAATGCCCACATATACGTGGAAATTGAACAATGCTCTACTCAATGATAACCTGGTCAAGGAAGAAATAAAAAGAAAGAAATTAAAACTTTTAGAATTTAATGAAAATGAAGGTACAACATACCCAAACTTATGGGACACAATGAAAGCTGTGCTAAGAGGAAAACTCATAGCTCTGAGTGCCTGCAGAAAGAAACAGGAAAGAGCATGTGTCAGCAGCTTGACAGCACACCTAAAAGCTCTAGAACAAAAAGAAGCAAATACACCCAGGAGGAGTAGAAGGCTGGAAATATTCAAACTCAGAGCTGAAATCAACCAAGTAGAAACAAAAAGGACCATAGAAAGAATCAACAGAACCAAAAGTTGGTTCTTTGAGAAAATCAACAAGATAGATAAACCCTTAGCCAGACTAACGAGAGGACACAGAGAGTGTGTCCAAATTAACAAAATCAGAAATGAAAAGGGAGACATAACTACAGATTCAGAGGAAATTCAAGAAATCATCAGATCTTACTATAAAAACCTATATTCATCAAAACTTGAAAATCTGCAGGAAATGGACAATTTCCTAGACAGATACCAGGTACCGAAGTTAAATCAGGAACAGATAAACCAGTTAAACAACCCCATAACTCCTAAGGAAATAGAAGCAGTCATTAAAGGTCTCCCAACCAAAAAGAGCCCAGGTCCAGATGGGTTTAGTGCAGAATTCTATCAGACCTTCATAGAAGACCTCATACCAACATTATCCAAACTATTCCACAAAATTGAAACAGATGGGCACTACGAATTCCTTCTATGAAAATACAATTACTCTTATACCTAAACCACAAAAGACCCAAAAAAAAGAACTTCAGACCAATTTCCCTTATGAATATCAACATAAAAATACTCAATAAAATTCTGGCAAACCAGATCAAGAGCACATCAAAACAATCATCCACCACGATCAAGTAGGCTTCATCCCAAGCATGCAGGGATGGTTTAATATACGGAAAACCATCAACATGATCCATTATATAAACAAACTGAAAGAACAAAACCACATGATCATTTCATTAGATGCTGAGAAAGCATTTGACAAAATTCAACACCCCTTCATGATAAAAGTCCTGGAAAGAATAGGAATTCAAGGCCCATACCTAAACATAGTAAAAACCATATACAGCAAAACCAGTGGCTAACATTAAACTAAATGGAAGAAACTTGAAACAATCCCACTAAAATCAGGGACTAGACAAAATGCCCACTCTCTCCCTACTTATTCAATATAGTTCTTGGAAGTTCTAGCCAGAGCAATCAGACAACAAAAAGGAGATCAAGGGATACAGATCGGAAAAAGAAGTCAAAATATCACTATTTGCAGATGATATGATAGTATATTTAAGTGATCCCAAAAGTTCCACCAGAGAACTACTAAAGCTGATAAACAATTTCAGCAAAGTGGCTGGGTATAAAATTAACTCAAATAAATCAGTTGCCTTCCTCTACACAAAAGAGAAACAAGCCGAGAAAGAAATTAGGGAAATGACACCCTTCATAATAGACCCAAATAATATAAAGTACCTCGGTGTGACTTTAACCAAGCAAGTAAAAGATTTGTACAATAAGAACTTCAAGACTCTGAAGAAAGAAATTGAAGAAGACCTCAGAAGATGGAAAGATCTCCCATGCTCATGGATTGGCAGGATTAATATAGTAAAAATGGCCATTTTACCAAAAGCGATCTACAGATTCAATGCAATTCCCATCAAAATACCAATCCAATTCTTCAAAGAGTTAGACAGAACAATTTGCAAATTCATCTGGAATAACAAAAAACCCAGGATAGCTAAAACTATCCTCAACAATAAAAAAGGACTTCAGGGGAATCACTATCCCTGAACTCAAGCAGTATTACAGAGCAATAGTGATAAAAACTGCATGGTATTGGTACAGAGACAGACAGATAGACCAATGGAACAGAATTGAAGACCCAGAAATGAACCCACACACCTATGGTCACTTGATTTTTGACAAAGGAGCCAAAACCATCCAATGGAAAAAAGATAGCATTTTCAGCAAATGGTGCTGGTTCAACTGGAGGTCAACATGTAGAAGAATGCAGATGGATCCATGCTTATCACCCTGTACAAAGCTTAAGTCCAAGTGGATCAAGGACCTCCACATCAAACCAGATACACCTCAAACTAATAGAAGAAAAAACTGGGGAAGCATCTGGAACACATGGGCACTGGAAAAATTTCCTGAACAAAACACCAATGGCTTATGCTCTAAGATCAAGAATCACAAATGGGATCTCATAAAACTGCAAAGCTTCTGTAAGACAAAGGACACTGTGGTTAGGACAAAACGGCAACCAACAGATTGGGAAAAGATCTTTACCAATCCTAGAACAGATAGAGGTCTTATATCCAAAATATACAAAGAACTCAAGAAGTTAGACCGCAGGTAGACAAATAACCTTATTAAAATATGGGGTTCAAAGCTAAACAATGAATTCACAGCTGAGGAATGCGGAATGGTGGAGAAACACCTAAAGAAATGTTCAACATCTTTAGTCATAAGGGAAATGCAAATCAGAATAACTCTGAGATTTCACCTCACACCAGTTTGAATGGCTAAGATCAAAAACTCAGGTGACAGCAAATGCTGGCGAGGATGTGAGAAAGAGGAACTCTCCTCCATTGTTGGTGGGATGGCAGACTGGTACAACCATTCTGGAAATCAGTCTGGAGGTTCCTCAGAAAATTGGACATTGAACTGCCTGAGGATCCAGCTATACCTCTCAAGGGGATATACCCAAAAGATGCCCCAAATATAAAAAAGACATGTGCTCCACCATGTTCATCGCAGCCTTATTTATAATAGCCAGAAGCTGGAAAGAACCCAGATGCCTTCAACAGAGGAATGGATACAGAAAATGTGGTACATCTACACAATGGAATATTACTCAGCTATAAAAAACAACGACTTTATGAAATTCGTAGGCAAATGGATGGAACTGGAAAATATCATCCTGAGTGAGCTAACCCAATCACAGAAAGACATACATGGTATGCACTCATTGATAAGTGGCTATTAGCCCAAATGCTTGAATTACCCTAGATGCCTAGAACACATGAAACTCAAGATGGATGATCAAAATGTGAATGCTTCACTCTTTCTTTAAAAGGGGAACAAGAATACCCTTGGCAGGGAAGAGAGAGGCAAAGATTAAAACAGACACAGAAGGAACACCCATTCAGAGCCTGCCCCACATGTGGCCCATGCATATACAGCCATCCAATTAGACAAGATGGATGAAGCAAAGAAGTGCAGGCCGACAGGAGCCGGATGTAGATTTCTCCTGAGAGACACAGCCAGAATACAGCAAATACAGAGGAGAATGCCAGCAGCAAACCACTGAACTGAGAATAGGACCCCCGTTGAAGGAATCAGAGAAAGAACTGGAAGAGCTTGAAGGGGCTCGAGACCCCATATGAACAACAATGCCAAGCAACCAGAGCTTCCAGGGACTAAGCCACTACCTAAAGACTATACATGGACTGACCCTGGACTCTGACCTCATAGGTAGCAATGAATATCCTAGTAAGGGCACCAGTGGAAGGGGAAGCCCTGGGTCCTGCTAAGACTGAACCCGCAGTGAACTGGACTGTTGGGGGGAGGGCGGTAATGGGGGGAGGATGGGGAGGGGAACACCCATAAAGAAGGGGAGGGGGAGAAAGGGAATAACACTCGAAATGTATATAAGAAATACTCAAGTTAATAAAATAAAAATTCCCTTAAAGAAAGTCAAGAAAAAAAACAGCAAGCAGGGAAAGGTATAAGTAAAGCCCTTCAAGACCTGAAAAAGAAAATAGAAATAGTGAAGAAAACATAAATTGGGGGAATCCTGGAGATGGAAACATCTAGGTAAGTGAACAGGAAATACAGATGTAAGCATCACCAACAGAATACAGGAGATGGAAGTGAGAATTTCAGATATAGAATATACCATAGAAGAAATTGATAAATGAGTCAAAGAAAATGTTAAATTTAAAAAGTTTCTGGCAAAAAACATCCAATCTGGGACACTATGAAAAAGAATGACCAAAAAATAGTAGAAATAGAAGAATAAGAATAAGAAGAATCACCACCACCACCACCACCACCACCACCACCACCACCATCCCAGCTCAAAGGCACAAAAAATGTTTAACAAAATCAGAAGAAAATTTATCTAACGCACAGAAGGTCATAGCTGTGAAGGGACAAGAAATTTACAAAATATCAAATAGATTTAATCAGAAAAAAAGTCTCCTTGCACATAGTAATCAAAACATGAAGCATACAGTAAAAACAAAGATTAAAAGCTGCAAGGGAAGAACGCCAAGTAAAAAATAAAGTCAGACCTATTAGAATTACTCCTGACTTCTCAATGAAGTCTTTGAAAAGACAGAAGGAGTGGACAGATAATGCTTTCTATAAACATCAACCACAGATGCCAGCCAGACTGTAATAAGCTAGCAAAACTTTCAATCACCATAAATGGACAAATCTAGATATCCCATGATGAAGTCAAAAAACAATATCCACAAATCCAGCCCTACAGAAGGTATAAGGAAGAAAACTCCAACCTAAGGAGGTTAACCACACCCACAAAAATGCAGGAAGTAATTTCACACTAGCAACATAAAACACACCCCACACACACACACACACACACACACACACACACACACACACACACACACAACCAATAAAAACAATAACAAAATAACAGGAATTAGCAATCACTGACCATTGATATCTCTCAATGGACTTAATTTGTAATAAAATTTACAGTTAAAAGTCACAGAACAATAGAATGAATGTAAAAACAGAATCTAGCACACTTCTGTATACAAGAAACACCTCAAAGTAAAGTGTTAGAAATGTATTTTCCAAGCAAATGGACTTAAGAAAAAAGCTAGTATAACCATTCTAATAGCTAACAAACAATTTCAAGCAAAAAATAATCAAGAGTCAAGGCTGTTTCACACCTTTCAGAAAAAAGATATGTCAACTACAGGGGCAGAGTGTACCTGGAAGAGAATGGAGGACAAGAGACACGAAGAAGGACACTAAGACAAGAGTCTGATCAAGGTGACAATTTTATTTTTTCCCAAGGCTGAATTTATACCATAACAGGGGTAACAGAGCCGGGGGAAGTGGGAAACATTTATGCAGGCCAAGGACACAGTATTCTTGTGGTCAGCTGATGTCAATAGAATGTTGGTTTCCCAGAAAGGTTACAGGTCATCACATTGGGTATCTTGACATCAGATGTATTTCTCAGCAAGTTCACATCTTTATCATATCATTATTCATCCTGACCACCAGATTTGTATTAGTCTTCTGCAGCTGGCTGGGTATTTTCCATGAACCCAGCCATACTTAACTCTAACTATCATATTAACACCAATAATGGAGGGCTTCAAGGGCATTGCTCCCAACAAAGATACATTGAGATAATCTTTTAATTCTTAACATCTATGCCCTAAACTCAAGGGAACCCATAATTGTACAGAAAACACTATTAAAGCATAAACCACAAATGACCCATGAGACATTAGTAGTGGGAGATTCCAATACTTCACTCTCACCAAATGGACAGATCATCAGACAAAAAGTAGACAGAAATTTTGGAGCAAACAGACATTATACATCAAATGGACTTAGCAAATATCAATAGAACATTTCATTCAAACACAAAAGAATATACTTTCTCAGAACCTTCTGAAACATTCTTCAAAACTAACCACATACTCAGTCACAAACCATGTCTCAATAGTTACAATATATGTGAAATGAGCCCCTAAACCCTATCAGACCTTCAAGGATTAAAGCTGGATTTCAACAATAACAGAAGGCCTACAAACTCACAGAAAATGATCAACTGCCAATTCAATGATCACTGAATCAAGGCAGAAATAAAGAATGATGGTTTAGCATACCCAAACTTATGGACATAGTGAAAGCAGTATTAAGACTAAATTTAAGGGGTTGGGGATTTAGCTCAGTGGTAGAGCGCTTGCCTAGGAAGCTCAAGGCCCTGGGTTCGGTCCCCAGCTCCGAAAAAAAAAAAAAAAAAAGACTAAATTTAAGATTTTATAATTTTAATTGTTTCATAGCATAAATTAATAATTAGCAATATCTCTTACTACAACTTAACAGCTGAAAGCTGTTAGAAAAAAGTTAATTACACCCTAAGGGTAATATACAGTAAGCAATAATAAAATTCAGGCCTGAAATCAATAAAATATAAACAAGAATCAATGATACAATCATGGAGCTGGTTCTATGACTGCTTTCTTAGTCTAGAGATCAGGAAGCTCTTGTTACTTTTTTACCCTATTGCAGCCTCTGTGTTCCTCCTGTGTCCACACTCTTCCCCAAACATGAAGGATCTTTTTCTTCTCTCCTTCAGTTCCTAAGCCCAGGAATCCTAAAATTCTGCTGCTGTCTATCTATTGGCTGTTGCCATCTTTATTAACAATCAGAACTAATTGGGTTACCAGAAACTATATCAACAGTATTTTGGGGAACATAACTAGCATTCATAATATAAGCAGCTACATTTTCCCCATTTTGTCCAATTATAAAAGGCTCTTTTCTCTCAAATATACATTGAACATAATTAAAACAATTATGTAAATTGTAAGATATGATATACACTTGTAACTTAATATTTTAATGCAGGGAGAGTATGGGGAAAAGAAGAATGGAGGACTGGGAGGCATAGCCACCATTTGAAGGTGCCAGAGGCCTGCCGAATTGGGTCTAGAACAGCCAAGATAGAACATAGAACTAGTAAGTAGTAACTCAGGATCAGAAGCAGTGGAGATTAGGAAGTGGCCAAGCTTTCGTGGTATTAAAGACATATATTAAAATATAAAGGCTCTGTATGTCCTTTTGTTCAGAACATAACCATTGAGGTGGGTAGTGAACCCACTGCCAGGATTAATTAATAAGTATTTCAACAGAAACTCAAAATAATTCCACTAAAATATGGGAAAAGACTATGCTGACCACTCTATTCTTATCTATCCAATATAGTACTTGAAGTCTTAGCTAGTGCAATTAGATAACTAAAGGAGATGAAGGGGATACAAACTGGAAAGGAAGAAGTCTAAGTATTCTTATTTGCACATAATCTGATAGCGTTGAAATCTATTTCTCTAACCTGTTTTCTGACATTACTTCCTCCCCCACACTTTATATGCTGTTCACAATCCCCCCTCCAACAGTCCTTTCCCCTCCTTTTCTCCTCTGGGAGTTGAGTCCCTCCCCCGACTCAGAAGATAGTGCCTGGATGTCCAAAAGCCTGAGGATGAGCCCCATGCCTCCTGGGAGGCTCGGGGACCCCAACCCCATATCAGGTTCCGCTGTCTCTCACCAAGGATTGAGCTTCTCCATCCCTAGAGTGGTTTCCTGGGGCTTCCGTACTGGCAAGCTCAATCAACTTCTTGTGTCCTACCTTCCTGAGTGCCCAAGCCCTGTGGAGGAGCAGAAGCAGGACCCACAACCCTACATTGGGGGAGGGAATGAAGATCCTGAAAGGGATGGTAACCCTACAGGAGAATCAACAGTGTCTACTAACCTGATCTCCCTGGGAGCTCCTAGAGACTGAGCCACCAACCAAAGAGCGTACAGGAGGTGATCCGAGTTCCTTGGCACTTATGTAGCACAGATCTACCTTGTCTCCTCTCAGTGGGAAAGGATGTGCTTAATCCGGTAGAGACTTGATTTAAGGGGGTATGTGGGGTTGGGTGGGAGACACCCTCTCAGAGGTGAAGGGGTAGATGGATATAGTGAAGAACTCTGCAAGGGGGGATCGAGAGTAGGGTGTTTATAAATAAAATAATAATAAAGTTAAAAAATTAGCTTATTTACATCCTAAACACTGTCCCCTCCCAGTCTCCCCTTTACAGCATCCCTCTTCCATTATTCCCTCCCCTTTTCCTCTGAGAGGGTGGTACACTTATCCCATCAAGTCTCTGAAGAGTTAGGCACATCTTGTCCCACAACACAGCCTTGTTGGGGGCTCACACATAGAGACTGAGCTGTTTGACTGCTACATATGTACTGGGACCTCAGTCCAGCCCACATATGCTCTTTGGTGGCTCTGAGAGCTTCCAGTTGTCATTTCTTTCTTTTCTTTTCTTTTTTTTTTTTGGTTCTTTTTTTTGGAGCTGGGGATCGAACCCACGGCCTTGCGCTTCCTAGGCAAGCGCTCTACCACTAAGCTAAATCCCCAAGCCCGTCATTTCTTTCTAATGCATCTGTTTTCTGCAGATGATTGTCTGTGGAATAAAGTAGTGCAATAGCATTATTTATTAATATTGGCTTGGTTTCATTCTAATTCCATTTTTAATAAACTTGGTTTATGAATATTTATCATTGTAGTCCTATATTAGAGATCTCTGGAGTCACAGAATTTATAGAATGAATGGGTGGCAACATTGGAATGATTTATAGGTTGTAGTCTAGCTAATCTAACACTGGTCAGATGTGAATTAGAGTGCAGATAACCAGTATTTGTTCAGTCCCATAATGCTGGATGTCTCATCTGTGTCTTCTGTATATGATGAAATCCTGAAGAAGTGGATTCCAATGCCAGTGACGGAATGAAAGTGCTATCAAGGTGAGGGCAAACAGAAAAAAGCAAAAGTTTTCTTCTTCATGTTCTTATATAGACTCCCAGCAGAAGATTTGGCCCACATTAAAGGAGTGTTTGTCTTCCCACCGCAAGATCTGAATTCAACCCATGTGTTTTTCCCATCATAAGATTCAAATCTAAAGCCTTTGTTTTTCCACCTTAAAGGTCTGAACTAGAAGTGGATTTGCCCACTTTAACCCAAGCAGGTATGTCTTCAGGTTCGTGTATGTGTGTGTGTGTGTGTGTGTGTGTGTGTGTATACATGCTATTACAGCCAAATTCCTGTAAATAATCCCCAAAAAACTAATTGCTTCACTAAGCTGTAATTTTGCTGTATTCATTCTTTTGTGTTGTGGGTTCAGTGTTTGTATATATCCTAAACAGGGCTCCAACTGAATTAAAGATGAGTTGAGAATATGGATAGCAAAGCATGCATTTGAAGCTGAGCAACTTTAGGAAACATGTGCAGAGAAAATTTTGATACAAAATTATCATTTTCTCTATCATATAGTGTTCCCTTGTTCTACAACTGTAGTTGCATAGATCATGTTCTGGGTAGTACCACATACAACTAAGACTGAGCTATTGGAATTAGGAATGTGTATCGGAGCAATCCTAAGATGGTAGTCTTTATCTATGTGGTATAGCTTCCACGCCTGCTTGATGAGTGAAGTCTGCTGTAGGGAGCGGCTAAAGATGGCGCCGACATCCAGTGGTCGTTGGTAATAAACACCTGCAATGTACATGTCTTGGCATTTCTCCAGCAGTTATCAGACTGGAGTGATATTCATGCTAATAAGGTATCTCATACTCCACCAATCCCCAGGGGATAAGTTTACAGCCACTGTCTGTCTTGTATTTAAGGCGAGTGCCTTTGTTCCCCGGGGTCCCCCCCCCCCAATCAACAATGAGGTGTTCCTGCAATAAAGGCTGTTGAGAAGAACCCAACGGTGTTGCATCTTCCTTGCTGGTCGAGGTGGGTGCTTCAGTCTGCCAAAGGAATATGGAAATATCCTCAAAACAGTTAAAGAGCTTTTGGAATTACCATAGGAAGGGTTGAGATTGTCAGCAAGCAGCAGCCAAGGTTACCTGATCACTAACTACTGTGTACAGTTAGAAATGGATCTGTGGCCAAGATGGCAGCCAAGCCAGAAGTTATTTGTGTAAAGGAGGAATTACAACAATAAAGGAAGGTACAGTAGCATCCTCCATGTTAGCCTCTGATTTGGCAAGTAAATTAGACAAGCAAGAGGATGAAAGGTGGTTAAAGCAGAAAATGCGCTTTCCGCGCTACCCTGGAACGGGTCCGTACGGCGTTGTTCTTGGTTCCCATCGTAACTTAAAAGGGAAACTTACACAATGTCCGGAGGCCTTGACTTCCTGCAGATGAAGGAGGAGGATGTCCTCAAATTCCTTGCTGCAGGAACGCACTTAGGTGGCACCAACCTTGACTTTCAGATGGAGCAGTACATCTACAAAAGGAAAAGTGACGGTATCTACATCATCAACCTGAAGAGGATTTGGGAGAAGCTGTTGCTAGCCGCTCGCGCTATTGTTGCCATTGAGAACCCTGCTGACGTCAGCGTCATCTCCTCCAGGAACACTGGCCAGCGAGCTGTGCTGAAGTTTGCCGCTGCCACAGGAGCCACTCCAATTGCTGGACGCTTCACACCTGGGACCTTCACTAAACCAGATCCAAGCAGCCTTCCAGGGGAGCCCCGGCTTTAGTGGTGACTGATCCCGGCTGACCACCAGCCCCACAGAGGCCTCTTACGCCAACCTGCCCACCATTGCTCTGTGTAATACAGATTCTCCCCGCTTATGTGGACATTGCCATCCCATGCAACAACAAGGGAGCTCACTCAGTGGGTCTCATGTGGTGGATGCTGGCCCAGGAAGTACTCCGCATACGAGGAACCATCTCCCGGGAGCACCCATGGGAGGTTATGCCTGATCTTTACTTCTACAGGGACCCAGAGGAGATTGAGAAGGAGGAGCAGGCTGCTGCTGAGAAGGCTGTGACCAAGGAGGAATTCCAGGGTGAATGGACTGCACCAGCGCCTGAGTTCACTGCTGCTCAGCCTGAGGTGGCCGACTGGTCTGAGGGTGTGCAGGTGCCTCTGTGCCCATCCAGCAGTTCCCCCACGGAGGACTGGAGTGCAGCCGGCCACTGAGGACTGGTCAAGAGCCCCACAGCACAGGCCACTGGGGGGTTGGAGCCACCACTGAGTGGTCCTGAGCTGCACTGAAGACACCTGAGCGAAGGCAGGGAAAGGTGGAAGGAAAATAAAGTTTCTGAAAGCTGAAAAAAAAAAAAAAGCAGAAAATGCTTCTCAACTTTGAAGTTGATAGAAAAAGAGGGCAAATCTGTGACTCAGCATACAGATAGGACCCTTTAAAATGGTACAGTACAGAAAACTATGTTAGTCACTGAATGTTTAGTACTTGAACTGCTGGGACTGGGGAAGACCTTTAAACAAGAAAATGGAGAACCTATCTCAACCTGGCTTGTGAGGCTGTGGAGTATGGGAGCAGATGTGGAGACAGAAAAACTAGGTAATGTAACTTCCCATTCCTCCAAAAGGCTTCAAAACATAAGCTGACAGGAGGGAAATCACTTCCTCCCTGATCAGCCATTAGTAACACTTGGTTATTTGCATCTGAACTCCCCATAAATGTCTGGGTATGAAAAATAACAGAGGGAGATAGATGCTATTAAAGGCCTTAGGAACAAGTGAAGGCATATTTAAAGCCCAGATCACTAGGCCAGATAAAACCATGTTCAAATAGGAGTTAAAAAATGTTTATTGATTCAGCAGGATCCTCAAGGCTGGTATGGAACTTTAGTACTGTCATGGTTTGTATATGCTTGGCCCAGGAAGTGGCACTATTAGCAGGTGTGGTCTTGTTGGAGTCAATGTGTGACTGTGGGTGTGGGCTTAAGACCCTCATTCTAGCTACCTGGGAGCCAGTCTTCTCTTAGAGGTCTGCAGATGAAGATGTAGAACTCAGGTCCTCCTGCACCATGCCTACCTGGATGCTGTCATGTTCCACTTTGATGATAATGGACTGAACCTATCAATCTGTAAGCCAGCCCCAATTAAATGTTGTCCTTTATAAGAGTTGCCTTAAACCAGAAAAGGACTGAAGAGCTTGAAGGGCTCGAGACCCCATATGTACAACAATGCCAAGCAACCAGAGCTTCCAGGACTAAGCCACTACCTAAAGACTATACATGGACTGACCCTGGACTCTGACCTCATAGGTAGCAATGAATATCCTAGTAAGACACCAGTGGAAGGGGAAGCCCTGGGTCCTGCTAAGACTGAACCCCAGTGAACTAGACTGTCGGGGGAGGGTGGCAATGGGGGAGGATGGGGAGGGAACACACACAAAAAGAAGGGAGGGGAGGGGGCTAGGGGGATGTTTGCCGAAACCGAAGGAATAACAATCAAAATCTAAATAAGAAATACTCAAGTTAATAAAGATGAATAAAAAAAAAAAATAAGAGTTGCCTTACTCTTGGTGCTAGGAATGGAAATGATTTGTCAAGCTAGGAATTTCCCCAAGAACAGGTATATTGAATAAGGGAGCAACAGGTAAATGCCAGGCCTCTCTGACCCAAAGCCAGAAGGTTCAGTAGGGAAGAACAGGATCACATTCCCCTTTGGCCCTAGGTCTCTGAGTTGAAGTCAAGCCTACTTATTTCACCAGGTGTGGAGAAATATAGGGAAGCTCCATGGAAGAGTTCCAGAATTTTTAAAGTAATGGTACCTAGACAATGAATAAAAATTATGGAGAAGTAATTAATTATATGTCCCCAACCTTGACCTGTAGAGAAAACAATAGAAATAAATTTAGCCTTTCTAAGCTGTATTAGACCTCACTTATGTTTTACTTTATTATCTCCCTCCCTAGTTGTGAGATTCTGGTATCACTCTGTACTTTCAAAGTGCTTTACAAAGGTTATTTTTTATAATTCCACTATTCATTTTGAGATGGTGGCTCCAGATGTTGTCTTGCCTTGCAACCTGTAAGAGGTATTGTTATATAGTTGGCATGATGCTAACCTCTGAGTTAAAGATTTGAAAATCCACTGAAGAGATGTAAAAGTGTATCTAAATAAACAAGGATGGGAGATCTGCACAAGGTGCAAGAGACAGACACAATTGTAAAACTCTTGGCATTATTATAGTCTGACAATGCTGTTGAAAAAATTCCTACATTAATCTCTATCTGTAAAAATAAAGGAGACATTTGGGGTCCCTTGGGATGTTGGCATATTTTCACACCCCATCTTGCTCATGCAAGGATAACTCATCTTCTGGATAACTTGATGAAGAGTGTTCCATGATATTGGTACAGAAAACCTCAAAAGGCTTTTAAGCAGACTAACATCTTTATAGGACAGGGTAAACCATCTGTCTGCCATATGATCTCAATGTCTTTTCCTCCTAAAAGTCATTCAGAAATCAGATGACTACAGATAAAGGATATGGTATAAGCAATCTGAGCAAACTATTTCATTTTCATCCATGGAAAGGGACCAGAACCTTGGTGTTCAATACTAGAACAACAACTATTACTAGAATAAAGCATTGTAATAGGTGGAATTCATACTTTATTCTACCTCGGTGCCTGGAAAAACAGTTACATGAATAAAGGGCTGAATTGAAGGCCTCCTGGCCAAACTTTTTTTCTGATGTGATAGAGTTAAGTTCTATAAGGGTCAAATGCATACTTACAGCAATGAGATGAGGAATTTGCAAGCCCCATCACCAATAGGATCAGTGTATGTAAAGCCACTGAGCACTCAACAACAAATGAACCAGATATAGTACTGGAAAGGATATCACCAATCCCTATAGATGCCTGATCCACATATAGTATGAAGTAGGCACACCAACTAAGAATTGGTAGTAGAATACAAATGAGTACAAATATCATGAGACTATAAAGGAAAAAATAGAAAATGAGGTGAGTTAAGAACAAGATGACTAGTAATAAGTGATAAGAGTTGTACTGTGACAATTTATACAGACATTTTGGCTATACTTAGAGGCCTTACTTTATAGATGGTCCAGTGGAAAACACTGGTTGGTGCTGGATTGGCCACTATGGAGCAACAAATGTAGAAACAAATGTATAACAAAGAGTTCAACAGAAATCTAAATCCATTGTGGTTTTCCATATGGCAGCCTGCATCCATTAAGCCCTCACAGAAATCAGGAAACGAATACTTTTACTAAGGTACAGGCCATTTTCTCCCCTGAGGTATCCTTTAAAGCTACCCACTAGATTCACATAAAATCGGGAGAGCCAAAATATGTTGAAAGTAGCCAAGGCTGTTGTCATTCCTGTGAAATAAATTGATTTTTTGCATTCTGTCCAAAAATGAGGTCTGTTCCTAATTACAGTCTTAAAAAATAGATAGTACATGAACATAAATCAACCTCTCCCATGAGAGATTAGCAGGACTTCTCTTGCCTGTGAGTGGAAGATGCAAAAATGACGTACCCTGTTTGGATACTGCCACAGGTCTCATACAGGCATTTGTACGCAAGTAAGCCACAGGTGAAGCCATTTAGGGTCTTACCCAATAAAATGCTGTATGTGGATATCCACAAAGAATCAATACTGACAGTACCTTTGATTAACACTGATGTGAAGAACTGGGCTGGAAAATAACAAGGTATTTCTACCTACCTTCATAACCTTAATTTGAAAGGAAAAATATGTTGTTTAAACAACAGCTAAAAAACTTAAATCACTCTATACTCCAGTTTCACAGAGCCTGAATCGAGAGCAAGCCTGAGACTGCCTACACTGGCCTGGGCAGGCAGCCCATATCTGAGGTGATTCCTGCCCATTGCCACATGATGTTCCTGAGACCACTATTGAGATGATGACTCAAAACACACAAAGGTCCCAAGATACCACCACTAAGATGAACAAGAAAAATGGTAGAGAAATGGAAGAGAAAGGAACAGAAGAATGTATGCACAATGAACAGAGGCAGAAATGGATATTTTAGGGTTGTAAGCACAGTTGAGCAGGGTTTCCAGATGTGTCAACATCGAGGGCTTGAGAACAGGAAAGCTGGCTGTAGCACTGGATAAGCTAGCTGGGGGCAGTGCTGGAAAGTACAGGAGACCTGGCAGGCTGACCAACTCAGCTATCACTCAGGTCCAGATCCAGGCCTACAGTTGGCCCATGATCTACCCCATCAATGAAGTGCTAGAGCGTGAAAACTGACTGGTCCTACTCATTCAAAACTGCTGGATCTCCACGACACAGGGAAAACAGGATATGCTAAAGGAGTCCTGGTAAAGATACCTATTGATAGTGTAACAGAAGCCAAGAGGTCTTAAACCAGACCAATGACTCATTACAATGAGCATTATGCCAGCAAAGTAGTATGAACAAAAGGGTATATACTTTGTAACATACTGTAATACATTATAATTTCCACAGAGATTTTTATTTCTTTAGAGGAGCAGGTTGCAAAGGTAGAGGGCAGATATGAAGGGACAGACAGAAAAGTAGGACTGGGGAGCATGATGTGAAAATCACAAAGAACCAATAAAAGTTAAATATTTAAAAAAAGGTTTTAAAGAGGGATAACAACAAATTTAAATCCAAAAGACACTATACATGGATGTGAAAGAACCCTCCCATAGATCATAAAGTTAATGAATAAAAATTCCAATTTTTTTTTTTTTTTTTTGAGCTGGGGACCAAACCCAAGGCCTTGCGCTTGCTAGGCAAGTGCTCTACCACTGAGCTAAATCCCCAACCCCAAAAATCCCAATGTTAAAGGTGGGATATCTCCTTCATGATTGTTGCCAGAGTCCCCTGAGGCTTCCTACTAGTTGTATGCCAGAGCTAGATGATAAGACCCTATTGCTGAAGGTATCACATAATTTGACTGAAGAACATGGATAAGTTAAGCTGGAACTAAACTGGAAATGCCCATCCTGCCAACTAGTTTTCACTGAACCAGGGAGACTATTTAGGCTGCTGGTGAAGAATTGTCGCCAACATTGCTGCTCAGGGAGAGAACCTACATGTGAAAAGACTGACATGCTAGGCAAAGATGTGCATGTGTATACAATAATGGCTGTCTTTCAATTAAATTTAAGGCTTGTTCCAAAAAAGGGACCTCACATCTAAAGCATCAAAATCCTGTGGAGGTTGTTGATCCCAATATGTAGATGCATCTCTCTCTCTCTCTCTCTCTCTCTCTCTCTCTCTCTCTCTCTCTCTCTCTCTCTCTCTCTCTCAACTATATGGTCAGGAAATACCTTCAAACTTTTTTCTATATAGGTGTTCTTGCATCATTAGATGATTGTTGTTATCCTCAACAACTAATCACAGATAAAACTCTTGAGAACAAATGATTGTTATGGTTGCATGGTAGCCTAATCCTTCATCCGTAGGTGAACATGTATAGTCACCCCTCTGAGCCTCTGAGCTCATTCAAGAAGAAATCAAAAAAACTGTTAAGTCAGAGGAAACAGTGCAATATTATGTAAAAGTTTCTTCTAAGATTAAAACATCCCATCTCCCAGTGAAACTCCTTAAGACAACAATTCAACACAACAACTCAAAACAGCTTTAGAAAGTCCCCAAAATGGACCAGATTCATTAGGACCCTTCTTTCCAAGAATAAGTAAGAGAGTCAAACTTACACACAACAAGCTACAAAACACACATATGACATACAATCTCTCTGTCTGTCTCTCTCTTATACACACATGCATGCACTCACGCACACACACATGTGCATGCATGCACACAAGCACGCACTGAAAGAGTCACATAGAAAAGATATTTTCTAACCTGTTGAGTTGCCTGCAGGCTGTGCAATGTGCTACAGATCCCAAGTTTTTGAGCTGCACACACTTTTGGGTGGCTTACATGATTTATGATTTACAGATTTATGCTCCTGAAGGTTATAGCTCATCTTGGTTCATTAAGTTGGAATTTCTTAATAGTTGTACTTTGTTGAGGGCTGAGGTATATAGATACACAAGTAACATCCACATCTAGAGAATGTAAATAGAGTGAGATCCCTCCAGGACCAGGATCTTTATATGGAAGATGAATAGGATGATTTTTAAGAGCCCACTGTGGTGCATGACTCCAACAAACAGACCAGCATTTTCCAGTCACATAGGTGATATACATATAAAATCAGAGTTTATGATAACATCTACAAAGGAGTTCAAAATTCCAACACTGTAAAGGCAAGCAGACAAAAACCCCTCGCTTTAACCAAAAAGTTATTTGCAATTCATATCTGCTGGAAAGGAAAAATCAGTTTTCTGCAGTGTATTATCATTGGGTCTATCAACAACACTCCATGTTAGACCCTATGCCTTCCTTGAGTAGACAGAAAACACAAAACAGCCTCCATGGTTTTTGTACACAAATTTTGTCTTGTTACCTCTTTTTAAGTCACCAAGGACAGGGAGATTCAGGTGGCCATCATTCTCTGTTCATATTCCTGCTATAATTCCATATTTGCAAGGGAGTTCTATGGTAAGTGAGTCCCCTGGGTAGGAATGCAGAGATCATCATCCTGCTTTGGAGAAGCAAAGAGCTGGGATAAAATATTTTTCCTTCCTGTGTGGGAGGATGTGAAAACAGTATTTAAGAAAGAACACTATCCCCATCCTTCCTACATAAAGACTATCTCTTCTCCAGGCCAGATGTTTCAAACACCTCCTGACACCTCATGCTCCTAAGAACTGGGGAAAGGGAATTATCTTTCCACTGTAACAGTCTTTAGTATGAAAACTGAAGTGTCACTGCTCATATCAAGTCCTACTCAAATTCCAGCTGAGGTATGAGGTGGGCGTTATTGTAAATACTGAGTCAGCATCTCTGTTTAGGGATACATCGCATACAAAAACATTGAGACATGTGGGACACCCAATGTAATATCCACCCACTGGAGCTGAAGCTTGTTGAAAAAACAAACCCACTCACTGGTGGAAGGCGCTTCTAGAAAGACCTTCTGCAACTTTCTAGAAAGATCTCTCCTTCAATACCCCAAGGCAAAGCTAGGTTTTTGGGCCCTGATGTGTCTCCTCTCCACACATCTGCAGCATGTGATCTCAGATGGAATTAACACAGGAAAGGACCTGTATTAAAGAGATTTGGGAAGGAGTAGGTACCCATCTTGCCAGTGGTGGACAATTACATGACAATTACCTCAGAACAAAATGGTTTGTACTAATACTCCCATGGTTGGGCAATGTCCTTTGTACTGGCTGAGATGGAAGCCCTAAACTCTCTTTTTTGGGGAGTTAAAGAAATCATTTAATGCAATTCTTTATGCTTTTGGGAAATGACCAATGTGAAAGGGGTTGCCTTTATAAAATACATTTTATCTGTGTTCCTATTTTCCCAACAACTTGATGTTCAACTGGATGCAGAAAAGCTAAGGCCAAATATAATGGCCAGAAATTCATCAGTAAACGAGTGATAAGGAATGGACTACTGTTCAACAGTATCTAAGCAGGCTTTAGGGATCTCTGTTGTTGTGTACCAAGCAGTGGAAACAGGGTCCCATCATTGTGAGGAATGTGGGCAATTCAATGTATCCATTCCTGTTCAACCCCTTTATACTCCAAGTCCTTGGTCTGGTCAGAGACTCTGGCTGAAGAGAATTTAGCTCCAGGGCTTGGATATTACTATTGTGATTATCCACTCCACAAATAATCAACAGGAAGCTGATGACCTTTGCCAGTATTTATCTCAGTCAATTCCAGTTTACACGAGGAGCATCTTCATTAATTGTTTACAGTCCAAAACGCTCTACTCTTTATCCTGTAGAAAAATAGAGAATCAAGGTGAATGTTCACCATCTTTGCTTCCTAAATACTTCCCAGTTCTTTGTGGATGTTGCCCTGGCTCTGTGATTCTCAAAAAATTCCTACAGCACCTGGGTTCAGACATCTATACTCTGAGACAAGAGATATGCATCTACATATGAACACACTGGGACATGTGGAAGTGGCCCCCAGGTCCTTTAAAAGGTTTTATTTTTATGATGCCTTCTTTTTCCTAACTACCTCATATTCTCTCCCTGTATATCCAAGTATTTATTTAAACAGGTTCTCTAGGCCTGGATTAGTAGAAACTTCTAGAGAACAGGTGGGAGGATATCAAAGAGGATCACACAGAGGAGAACCATGCTGATTTGAGATGGAAAATTGTGTAGTTGAAGGCAAGAACCTGGGTGAACCATTCTGATCTAGGATTCTCAACAGGAATGAATGTATTTAATCCACCACAGAGTGGGGTGCAATTATCACCTCTATGGTATGTAAAGTCTACTAATACAACTTTCTCTCACATGTAAATGTTCTGGCCATGTCTCATTCTTCACTGAGGCCGAGATAAACACCATTTCAGAGTATACCTGTCTGCTCAGCTGGCACAGTCCTAATTCTCTCTCCATGAGTGGTCTTCCTTGGGTAGTAGTAAAGAGGATTGGGCCAAGTCATCCATGATTATCTGTGATTGGAAGGAGGGCCAGAAGATAAAATCCCATTCCCAGGAGTAATCACCCAGGCCCTAGAAGATAATGGATGGTCAGAGAAAGCCAACCTCAGCAATCCTGTTGGAGCCAGGGAATTTGTGTGCACACAGCCAGTTGAAGAAAGTGAATCTGATTCTTTGTATCCTGTGGAAAAGGATTATGGAATAACACAGGGTTTACCACATCCCCTACCGCAGGATACAAAGAGTCAGATTCAAGTACAATAGAGTGGATCGGACAGGCTAAGCATGGTTATGCCAACTGCATGCAAGACACTACCAGACTCACTTTCTTCAGTGAACCAGATCAGTCTGGTGATCGAAACTCTCACCTAGTCCCTGGGTTCTGGTCCTGTACCACTTCTCCAGGTGTCCTTAAGCTTCTGCCTGTGACCCTGAAGAGGTCACGACTTCTTTCAGAGAGTGAGTAGAACGAAGGAAATCCAAACACCAACATAACCCATTCCCCAATGTCATTTCTCCCTGAAACATACAGGTTGGCAAATTTTGGGAGTGCCATTGTAGTTTACTATTACTGATATACTTTTACTCATTGGTCAGATGACCAGATATGGGATCTACTGAATAGCTGTCCTTGTAAAGCATGCAGCTGTTGATGATGTCATTTGGTCATTAGGTCTGCTTCTACCAAGAAAAGAGAGATAAAATCCTCTCCCTAAGCAGGATTCATATAAACTAATGTATTACTCAGTTGGCAAAGTTAAGAATGAATCATCTCTCAAGTCATGCACAGAACTATAAGCAAAATGATTCCATTGGAAGTTAAGCTTTGAGGATTATAACGAAGTGAAGGAGTGCTGGTGAATGGTATATTATTTAATAAAATAGGAGCAGAATAGGCTTCTCTCACAGCTACAGAAAAAACAACAATACTTATGAAATAGAACGGAGAACTAATTCTGGCACTAAAGGAATATTTTTATTAAGTTATTTTGTTTCCACAGACATTCTTGCATGCCTGACACATTAACTGGGAGCTCAAAATCACAGTCTATGTATCAAGGAAACAAACTATAGACATAATCCACAAAGGAATAGTGAGGAGGTGTCTTAAGGTCAAGGAGGTAATGTTGCTTTGAGTTGGGTATAAGTTCAATAATTACTGCTTTTCCTTCACTTTACACCTTGAACCCATAAAAAAAGATTAGGATGGATGATCGTTCCCACGTACCCTTTTCTGTCAATCGGAAAAATGTTAATGGCTTAAAAGGGAAAGGACTTGCTTGTTTTCTTGATTGGAAAATTGAAATATATTCTGAATGAAATAAAAGAAATTGATAATAATCAATTTTAGTCTTTATGTATATTGCAGGGCAAGAGTGTTTGTAGACTTAACTGTTCAATCATTGATACAACCCATGGGTGTTCATTACTTACCATTTCAGTGATTTTTTTCAAAAAGATGGGCATATTTAGGTATTAAGATATTATCATTATCGTGTCATGAATATGTATATAGTTTGGGCATTTCCTGATGAAAAATTTTAATTCTTATTCTTCTTATATGGCTCATGCTAGTAAAGTTTCACATTGTTATTTTGAAGAGGTCAAGGCCATTTTGGAGGTACATGAAGGTACACAGCTTATAGAACAATAGATACAAATGTACATTTGACTCACAGATTTCATAGTATGGGACATAATATGAAACTAGTTGATAAAGCATATCCTGATGACATCTATGGTGACAGGGCTGTATGCTTTCTAATGCTACTTTACTACTGAGGATGGAAGGAGTGAAAAGAAAAAAAAAAGGATATTGGGCATGAAATGCTCTGCAATATATTCTGGCAACGCTGTCACCAAACTTTTAATGAAAGTCAACAATTGTCAAGTCTCTTGATGATGACTGGTAGTACTGTAAAGAATACCTGGCAAACATGGGCAGAAACAAGTATTCAAATTAAGTCACCTATAATAAAATTCACCCAAATGAGGAGTTTTAGAATCATTTCTCTTATGTCAACTTTCAGCACCAAATCTTAAGCCTCAGATTCTGTGAGTCGAAATCTATGCTGAGAACCATGAAAAAGTGAGTGAAATAAATAGCTGTGTGGAAATGCTGAGCAAGCATTACACTGAACATAGAAGAGGGGGTTTTATTTGTATATTTTTTTTGTAGCTCTGGCAAACATCATTAACAAAAGCAACTTATTTCATGTTACTAATCCACAGTCTTATATATGTAGGATTACAGTGCATGAGCTATAAGTAGAAACACTGGATGAACCCTACTTGCTTGTTCATCCACGGGCACATTCCTAGGTAGCTTTCTTACATAGCCTCGGCTGTTCTGTATCTATTTGAAAACAAGAAAACCCACTGATGTGGTCAACCACACATTCAAGACTCTAGGCCTTACTAAGTTGCCAGTTGAAGCAAACTAGAACAAGTCTTCTGTACCAAATCCTGTGGTGATATACTGTAGTTTATTTGTAACTTCAAAGGAACTCCTGCAACTTTGTAGCTGTTCATGTACTTCTGAGTCACTGGAAAGATATTTTCTGCAAATTGTGAAGCTTTCCTAATGGGGATGCCCAAAAGTGAAAATTTAACTACATTTATGTATTTTCCTTAAATGAGTGTATGCAGTGCTTACTTTTAGAGGACTGTAAACCTATACCCTGGTCTTCACCGAAGTTGGCCTGCTGGAGATCACTTGCTGCCCCGTAACCTCTATGGATTTCTACTGAAGCATACCACACACAAAGACTAGTTATGGGAGGTGACCCTGTGCCACAGCTCTGGGTACCTAGAGAGAGAGCTGGATTCTCAGAAGTGCAGACAATCCTGAGAAAACAGGTGAGACCTCCACATGCTCACATTTCTGGCTCAAAAGGAACCCACCTGGAGCAGTTAGGACACAGGAACCAAGGAGCAGTCTGGAACAGGATCCTTCCAGTTTCTGCCTGCACCCAGGGCTGACCCTGTGACACAACTCTCTGTACCCAAATCCCTTGGGAAGAAAGCAGGTCTTCAGGAGTTCTGATACATAGGCTTACAAGGTCAAGACACTGTCAGAGACAGCAAGACCAGGTAACTCCATTGATAGCAGATGACAAGAGGCAAGCACAGGAACCTAATTAACAGAAACCAAGGCTACTTGGCATCATCTCCCAGCACAGCAACTACTGGATATCTAAACATAATGGAAAAGCAAGATTTTGATTTAAAATCACAACTCATGATTATGACAGAGGTCTTCAAGAAGGACATAAATAACTCCCTTAAAGAAATACAGGACAACACATGCAAACAAGTAGAAGCCCTTAATGAGGAAACACAAAAATACACACAAGAGATAGAAGACAGAATCTCAGGAGCAGAAGACACCATAGAAAACAATGAGACAACAGTCAAAAAAAAAAATGCAAAAGCTCAGATTACCCAGATAAATCCACAGACCACATGAAGCTCAGTAAGGATGACCAACGTGTGTATGCTTCAATCCTTCTTAGAAGGGGGAACAAAAATATCCATAGGATGGACATGGAGGCAAAATTTGGAGCAGAGAATGAATGAAGCCATTCAGAGCCCACCCCACATGTGCCCCATATACATACAACCACCAAACCCAGACAGTATTCTGATGATAAGAAATGCATGCTGACAGGAACCTGATATAGCTGTCTCCTGAGAGGCTCTGCCAGAGCCTGACAAATACAGAGGGGAATGCTAGCAGCAAATCACTGAACTGAGAATGGGCCCCATTGGAGCACTTAGAGAAAGGATTGAAGGAATTGAAGGGGATTGCAACCCCATAAGAACAATATCAACCAACCAGAGCTCCCAGGGACTAAAAACCATAACTGAAAGACTATACATGAACAGACTCAGGGATGTATATGCACATGTAGCAGAGGATGGCCTTATTGGGTACCAATAGGAGGAGAAGTCCTTGGCCAAGGCTCAATGCTCTGGTGTTGGGGAATATCAGGGAGGGGAGGCAGGAACGGGTGTGTGGGTTGTGTGTGGGTTCTCATAGAAGAAGGGGGAGGGGATACGGGATAGCAGGTGTTCTCTCAGATAATAAGAATCAGAATTCCTTCTCATGCAAGGCAACCCTTGAGGTCATTGTGAAAGTCTAGTTTCAAAGATGCCTCAGTCACTCAATACACTTCATGCATGAACTCATTTATTTTCACCATCTCAAAATATTAAGTGATTAAAATGAAAAGATGTGACATCCTTCTCTAGGATATTGCTGGATGAGTTTACCTCTTCTTCCTCTTCAGATGTATTTCATAATGCTCCAGATCTAGCCATGGTGGCATATCTAAAGTAAAGTAAACCCTAAAAATCTCACCTAGCACAAAAATTAACTATAAATGGATCCATGACCTAAACACTGAAACCTAAAATACTAAAATGGCTAGAAGAAAATACAGGCAGAACTACATGATATAGACTTCCTAAATTGAACTTCATTTGTCCAGGAATTAAGGCAAACAAATGAAAATGAGTCTTCATGAAATTACAAAACTTCTGCACAAGTAGAGAAATAATAAATAAGGTGAAGAAACCTACAAAGGCTTAACATCCAAATATATAGGGATTAAAAAAGTGAATAACCCATTAAAGAAATGGGTCTAGAACCTTACTGGAGAATTCTGGAAAGAAAAAAAATATTTAAGAATATCTAGAGGGATGGGGAGATGGTACAAAGGTTAAGAGCAGTGGCTGCTCTTCCAGAGGCCCTGAATTCAATTCCTAGCAACCATCTATGAGATCTGGTGCTCTCTGCTGCCCTGCGGGCATACATGCAGACAGAACACTGTATACATAATAAAATGAATCTTAAAGAAAAAGGAATGAAACTTAAAAAAAAAAAAACCCACAAACTCAAAAACGTTTATCGTATCAATGAGGAAAACGCAAATTAAGGCAACTTTGATATTTCCTATTACCCCAGTCAAAATGTTAAAGACCATTGAAAAAACTGACAACAAATTTTGGTAAAATGGAGTGAGTAGGGCTGGAGAGATGGCTTAGCAGGTAAGAGTGCTGACTGCTCTTTCAGAGGTCCTGGGTTCAATACCCAACTACCCATGGTGGCTCACAGCCCTACTCACTCCATCTGCTGCCCTCTTCTGGTGTGTCTGAAATCAATTACCATGTACTCACAAAGACCATTTAACAAAAATTCTTTTTTTTTTTCTTTTTTTTCGGAGCTGGGGACCGAACCCAGGGCCTTGTGCTTGCAAGGCAAGCACTCTACCACTGAGCTAAATCCCCAACCCCAACAAAAATTCTTAATACAGGGCATGAGGAGCCCTCTTCTAAGGTTATGGCTAGAGCCCAAGCATATAATCTATTTTAGTTGCTCTTACTGTACCTCAAGAGGTGGAAGCTAAGTTCTTTTTGGTGAAGACACCATGGTGAAATTAACTTAATGTCTCCTTAATGTTCAGGGAACCACAGTGCCACACAAGTTTACAAATTAGGGAAGCAACCAACATATTTACCAATGTACAAAATGTATGAATCACATATCCTCAAGGTACATATCTTGGCAGTAACCTAGAGCTCTGTAATTGGATTTAACACTCATTCAACAAAAGGGAAATTATGCCTGGTACTGGAAATGTAATGCAATGAAGTCATGGTTGTTACTAAACCAGCATAGCTAGAAATATTTGTTTTCATATCCACTGATAATTATGGTCTTCAGCCTACATCAAGAAAAACCAGGTGACATGTTGGGGTAAGAGGAAGAAGAATCTGACAGGCCTATTTAAAGAGGGACAAGATTTCCAATGAAGAAATACTACCAACTGCTTATAGATACCTTACTCCCAATCACCTATATAAAAACTCACATAACCAAAAGCAAGATCTCACCAGAAATCAGTATACTCATAGACATGTCAACTGAAAAAAAAAAGTGGATTAAGATTTGAAAAGTAATAGCAATAATGTTGACTGAAGAGTTCAATGAAGTTGTGAATAAATGGCAGAATAATGACAGTGAATACAAAGGGTAAATGGAAAAAAATAATCAAACTTAGGACTGAAATAATCAAAATAAAGAGAAAAAACAAATAAATAAATTAGAAATGAAAGCAAGGAAATTAAAAAAATCATAAGGATATACTTTAAAATTCTGTACTCTACTGAACTGAAGAACTAAAAGTGCAAGTTGGTTGATATAGCCTACCAAAGTTAAATCAAGACCAAGGAAGGAATTTAAAGAGATTCATAATCCTTTAGAAGCAGTAACTAAAAACTTTCCAACCAAAAAAGCTGAGAGCCTGAAGGATTCAGTATAAAATTCTACTAGGCCCTCCCCGCGCCGGGGCGGGGGCAGCCCTCTCCCAGGCGGCGGTGGGGGACAAGTCGCTATTGCCTTTTAAGCGGCAGGGGCCACCGCCTCCTGCGGAGGTGGAGTCGGTTACCGAACTGGCAACCGACCCTACGCCCGCCCGCCGAGGCCTCGCGCTCCTCGCCATTTTCCAGCCGCGCTCGGACGCCAGTCGCGGCGGCGGGGAGAGGCGCAGCCGGGAGAGCGCGGCCCGGGCGGACCCCGCGGGCGGTAGCGGCCGTGAGAGCGGCTCCCGGCCCCGGCCCCCTTTCCTCATCCCTACCGCCGGAGATAAGGGGAAGATGTCCCTGTCAGGGCTCAAGGCCGCGCTTAAGTTCCTGGCGTCCATCTTCGACAAGAACCATGAGCTATTCCGCATCGTCAGCTGGAAGCTGGACGAGCTGCACTGCCAGTTCCTGGTGCCGCCGCCGCCACCTGCAACATCATGGAGTCTTACCCTTCTTCTTCACCAATATGGTTTGTGGGCACTGATGACCCAAATCTGACATCAGTCCTGGAGCGCTTAGAAGATACTAAGAACCACAGTTCGCTTCGTCAGCAATTGAAGTGGTTGATATGTGACCTCTGCAGATTATATAACCTTCCTAAGCACCTGGATGTTGAGATGCTAGATCAACCACTACCCACGGGTCAGAATGGGACAACGGAGGAAGTAACTTCAGAAGAGAAGGAAGAGGAGAAGATGGCTGGAGATACAGAAGACTTGGATCACTACGAGATGAAGGAAGAAGAGCCTACTAATGGGAAAAAGTCAGAGGACGAAGGGATTGAAAAAGAAAATTTGGCAATATTGGAGAAAATCAGGAAGACTCAAAGGCAAGACCATTTTAAATGGTGCGGTATCTGGGTCAGTACAAGCATCAGATAGACTCATGAAGGAACTCAGGGACGTCTACAGATCACAGAGCTACAAGGCAGGGATCTATTCATTGAAGTTAATAAATGACAGCTTCTATGACTGGCACGTCAAACTACACAAGGTTGACTCTGATAGTCCTTTGCACAGTGATCTTCAGATCTTAAAAGAAAAATTTATTATTCTTAAAAGAAGAATATATTTTGCTTCTCTTTTAAGGATAATTTCCCATTTGATCCCCCGTTTGTTTGAGTGGTGTTACCTGTTCTCTCAGGAGGGTACACGTATTGGGCGGAGGAGCACTGTGTATGGAACTTCTCACAAAACAGGGCTGGAGCAGTGTCTACTCAATAGAATCTGTCATCATGCAGATCAATGCCACCTTAGTGAAAGGCAAAGGTCGGGTGCAATTTGGAGCAAATAAGAATCAGTATAATCTAGCACGAGCCCAACAATCCTATAATACATGAGAAAAACGGCTGGGACACACCTCCAAAGGAAGATGGCTAACTACATTGGCATATGTCTGGACCAATGTTGCTTTAAAGAAAATCGTTCCAACGTACAAACATAAGCTTTGAGTGCCCGTATAACAGCAGTACCGAAGACATTAGCTAATAGATCACTTAGTGGATAGTCTGTCAACTGACATCCAGTTACAGTCTTTTCATTTTGCTCACTTTAGGTATCTGGGCCTTTACTGTATTTTTCCTGATAAGTACACACACTAGCCACTCCCTACCACCTCTTTCTTGAAAAGTCAAATCTTTTAAGCAAGGAAGTCAGCATCGTTTACTGCAGCTGTGATTTTACAATGCCTTTCTATATTGAGCCTCTGAGGTGAAGATTTGCAAAATCACTGTTCGTTTAGAGCCAATAAAAGTTTAACTGATAGTCAATACTGGTTTAAATTTTAGGTCTTCTAAACCATAGCTTTTTCAGGTCTGAAGTCACTTTATTGCCAAAATTATGACAGGAAGCCTCTTCATTAACTTGTTACATTTTCCATGGTTGTGTGAAGGTTTGAACTAGTCTGAAAGTCCGATTGTATCATGTTAGGTACAGCAAAGCCAGGCAGCCACTTGTGACCATAATTCTCACTGGGGCAGCAGGGTCTTGTTGAACTGAACCTGCTTCCTATTGGTTCAACATTTCTTGTGAGGAAGAGCCACAGTGTAGAACCTGCAGTTGTAAAGTATGAGGTCATTTACCTTTCCATTTATTAGCGGGGTGTTGCAATTGATGATAAGCTAATAAACGTATGGAATGGTTGGGACAAAGACAGACTCTTGGAGCAAAATTACCTAAATTGGAGATCCTTAAATTTTTGCTATAGTCATGCAGTGACTTTTACATCAAAAGACTAGTAGGAATTCAGCCTATGTTAATTCTTTTATAAAATGTGACAGGAATCAACATACTTTGCATTTTATTGCCTTACCTGAATCAGTCCTCTTTGGTTGGCAATAGATTTCTTTTTTCTAATAATCCCATGTTTGATTTAAATCTAGCTATTTAAGCACTTTTAAAAAAGAAACCAGAAGCACATTTTCCTCATAAAACCAATACAGAGTTCAATGGTATTTCCTATATATTTGATTTGGGATTTTTTTTTTTAAACTTTGTAAACCACATCTAGGAGACGTGGCAGTTGTGCATTTTATGTGTGGTTTTAGTTTCCCTTGATTCTGTTGGTTAAGAGGGAAATAAAGATATCTGATATTCTCGGTGACTTGGTTATCTTAAATAAATGATTACCGGTGACTCAGATGACAAGTGACAAGGCAGAATTCTTCAACACATTATGAAGCTCCTTATGCCTAAGGCAAAATCTTGAATACATTATTGAATTCTAATTTCCTACTAGCTAGCAGACTGACAGCTGCACATTTGGCATGCTTGGTTTTTTTTTTTTTTTTATTTTTCATTGCAGATTTATTTGGCAATGTACAATAAATTTTGTAGACCTGCATCAAGTTTATGAATAAAAAATTATACTAGGCCCTCAAAGAAAATTTAATGCAAACACTCCTCAAATTACCCTAGAAAATATAGACTAATCTGTTTTCTGAAGCCATATTACCCTCATAAGCAGACCTGGCAAACACACACAAACACACCCGCACACACAAAGACACACACATACACATGCACACATACACAGACACACACATAGACACACACACATACAAAATTAGAGGCCACTATTCTTTATGAACATAGATTATAATTCATAATAAAATACAGACTGAATATAGAAACGGTTGTGCTACTACTTAAAATTTTATGTAAATTTGTGCAGACACTTCTGTCTTGAATTTCTGTATAAAGAAATATTTCTCTATAAAACATATACAGCACACAGAGTATGCTATATAGTCTACATATTTTTTATATATTCCATCATACATTCTTGTTTAAAAACAGTCAACTGTACCAATTCTCATAGCAAGAAAATCAGAATTTGATGTCATCTTAGTTATACCAAACATACTTTTCTGTGATGTGTTTAAGAAAATGTTTCAAGGGGCTATAAGATGGCTTACAGGTTAAGAGCACTGACTGTTTTTCCAAAGGTCTTGAGTTCAATCCCCAACAACTACATGGTAGTTTATATCCATCTGTAATGAGATCTGTACCCTTTTCTGGAGTACAGGCATACATGCAGGAAGAATATTGTATAAAGAAAAAATTTTTTGTGTATTTTTAATAATGGATGTACACTTGTACAGGACTGCTTGTAGAGGTCAGAGGTCAACCCTGGTATTCTGCAGGAGCTATCACCTTGTTTGCCAAACGGCCAGATTAGCTATCAAGCAAAGCCCAGAAAATCAGTTCAATGGTTTAAGCAAGAAAAATCTTATTTTCAAACAAACTACAAATCAGCCAATAGAATATAATGATTATTGTATAGAAAAATTTTTGTTATTTGTTCTGATTTGCATTACTTAATTTATTGTTGTCTTAAATTTTTCAAAATTTAAATTTAACTTAGTGGATTTATTTAGACATCAAAAATAAGTTTCTTCTGGACTGATGTTAAAAGTGTGTACCACCACACCTGGTTTTTAATGTAAGTATCAGGGAACTTATTCTCCTATAAATATATATTTAAAGTAAATTTCCAATACAAATTTAAAGTTTTTCTTAGCTTACTGGAGTAAAAAAGTTTCAAGTATATCCTTATAATTTTCTGAATTTCCTTGGTGTCTGCTGTAGTCTCTCTCTTTTTATCTCTAAGTGTTATGTTTCATATAATTGCAGTCAATAAAAACTAACTCCTTTTTGAATTCTAAATAAATCCATTAAGCTAAATTTATGCTGATCTTGAAATGACCTAACTTTGAAGAATTTAAGATAACAATAAGATTAAGTAATGCAAATCAGAGCAAATAAGAAAAAATTTTGTATATAATACAAAAATCTTTATTTTCTCTTGACTGATTTGCAATTTGTTTAAAAATAAGGATTTTTCTTGCTACAGCCTTTGAACTGGATTTAAGAAAATGAAAGAATTTAGCTACTTAAAACACACAGTATCATTTAATATTTTATACTGTTTACATTTGTATAATGTTGAGTGTAACATTAATTTTGGCAACAAAGTATTAACTCAGGATAGCTCACTGGGTCAGTTTCTCCTGCAATGAACACAGGGTCCGGGGACCAATCTTAATCAAATTGGCAGGATTTCCAAGGCAAATTAGCACATCTAAATCATTTCATCACCGCTTAGTTATCCTTTAACGAAAAATTATAACAATTTCTTTCATATAATTAGTCACTAACCATGAGTACTTGCGTTGTTTAATAATATATATATATATTTATGACTCTTCTATTTCTATGATGACATATTTCAAACTATATAGGAAACATCATAATTCAATCAAGCTAGCTTGCCACCAAGAAATAAAAATTTGTAATTTGACTTCACTTAGAATGCTTCATCAATTCTTCAATAAAATTCCTAGAAAAACACTTTGGAAAGTACGAGAATGTAAGGCAAATACTTCAAAAATCAGAAGAAAATAGGAATGTTTTTTGTTAAACTGTAAAACTAAGCTTGTAAGTAAAAAAGTAAATTTTTAAATATGAAATAAAGTCTTCATAGACCTTGTTAAGATTTACTAATAACAAATTTTAATGCCTTTGTCTCCCAAAACACATAAGCAGGAACACATGGAATTTTAAAATTATCTAACTTTTAAAAAAGTATATTAATACTCTAAAATAGAGGTTATCATTCCAATTAACTTTTCCATTAAAGCAAAATTCTAAATGATAAGCATTTGTCAAATCTATATGTATCTTATAAAAAACTTAATTTAACTTTTTTTTTCTGCCCTTAAAAAATATTTCTGACAGCAACTACTTACTAGTTGTCATTGTATAAGATGCAACCTAATCAGACTAAAAGATACTTATGGTCTTTAAAAATAAGCATACATATTTTGTAAGCAGATACCTTAAAAAACTATCAGACATAAAAAAGTTGAAAAATTTGGATTTCCTTGTAGCGTGAAATATTGAGATTTCTACATATAATACATGTGTTTACAGACACATAAAATACATATATTCATTATCTTTTAAAAAGAACAAAGAGTGGATCTATATAGTCTTCAAAACTCAAACATTGAAAAATCCTTTAAACACTCAACAATTTTAATAAAAGTTTATGTACAATGCTAAGTAGCTCTATTTACACATAGAAAATTTAATTGTGGCATTTAAAATTACACAACTTCTTAATATTTAATGGCAAGGGAATCTAGGAAAAATAACATTCAATCCACAAGTATTTTCAAGCAATATACATATATAAATAGTTTAAGTTTGTGTCAATATTAAAAACAAATAAAAAACCACAAATATGAAATTATTTATATGCAACCTATAATCTTTTTACCTTGGTTGTTAATGTTTTGTGACTTCAAAACAATAGTGACAGAGCATTATAAACATTTTCATATTATTTTGGTTTTAGATAAAAATTGGCAAAAAAAATGTTTTTTAATTTGTTAGTTGTCTTGAAAAGAAGTAGCCAAGTAAGATGCTATTTGATTCTGAAGAAAAAATTTGAAAGGGTAACTTACAAGCATAAAGAAATCAATCCTTCAGCCCAGAAATGCAGACATATAAAGGGTTGTTTTCAAGCCATTAGTCTTTGTGAAAATTGCATTTCTGTGAGTTATATACAAATCATGTGGTATTACTATTAATTTTTAATTATGAAATACATTTGGGTCAACTTTGTAAATCTTGAAATAGAAGTAATGCTTTCTGCTTAGTCTCCTGATTTTCTACTCTTGAAAGGTTGCATAGACATAGCTTTGAGATAGCAATCTCATATGAAATAACATTAAGATGAGTAGTATATTTCACGAAGAGTCTCAGTATTTTTGGAACAATGTTAAGATGCAGAAGATAATGAAGGAGCCTACAAATAAAAGAGAATTATATTATTGTTTTGTAACATAAGCCTAATAACACTAATAACACTAACAGCCTGTTTATGCTTCAGTTGGAAAGAAAATCTTAATAGTCAGCTAAATGAGAATTCACACTGAATCCTATTCCCAAGATTCCACTACCAAAATCTGCATTATTTTTCTGTAGTTTACTACTTAATCAAAAACTTTTGAAGTATTATTTAGTTAATTATTTAACATTCTAAGTGTACAATGAGAAATTTAATAAACATTCTATCATCTGGTTATTGGCATGATTATATAGAGAGATAATCAGTGTCTTTATTCTGTTATTTTAAATACTCCATGTTGTTCTTTAATTTCCTCAAGCAAGATGGCTTTCAACAACAAAAATCTAAAAATAAATTTCCAATGTAGAAATAAAGCTCCTAAAATAAAACCTACAATTCATATTGTATTTCTAAAGACATAACTTCTTGAAGTAGGAGTAAATGCTATCTCAAACTATATTTTACTGAAATTAAAAACTGCAATTTTGCATATGGTATATAGACATACATTTAGGCAAAATACCCAAACACAATATAAAACCAAAGAAATCTTAAAAAAAAAAAAAAAAACCCAAAAAATAAAAAACCCCAAACACACACACAAACCTGTGCAATTTATCAAACACTGTATGTTGAAAAGAACTTCACATTTACTCTGATCCATAAGCCATTTCCATGAAGTTAATAGCAATAGGAAATATTACATTTTAAATAAATACAATTAGATTAAAAATACTACTTTCATGTGGATAATTACCAGAGAAAAATGAATTAACTCTATCAACTAGGCTCAACAACATGCATAATATTGTAAAAAGCAGATTTTTAAAATTTAACTGTGACAACATTCTCATTTTTAAAAAGTATACATATGCATTTATATACTTAGAATGTCAAGTTAATAAAGTACAATGTTACCTATTGGACCAAAGGAGATTATTGGTATTCAAAATTCAAACTGCCCTTTTAAACCCAGTTAAATATATAGTGACATTTTAAATCACTTACTAATGTAAACTGGTCATAGACTTGAATCAGATCCTCCATTTTGTACTGTTCTAGCACCACAAAATTTTCCAGATTCCCACTTGTTTTTCGTGCACAGTTCTGACAATGTACTATGTATGTCTTTTGAGAATTGCTTTCATTTGTGACAAAAAGCAAATTAAAAACTTCCACCTATTTTGACACAAGAGAAAGGGACAGACAGTTCGAATTTAAACATATAGCTAGAGGAAAATACAAAGAAAAAAATCATTAAATACAATGAGATATCAATAAAAATAGAAATAGTCTTCTCCAAAAAAACATTCAGATAAAGATAATTAACTAATTTGTCTAAATAAGAGCTTATGTTGACTTCACAAGAATTAGTTAATTTAATTTATATTACCTAAAACATCTCTGTATAATCAGATACAACTTATTATTTTCCTTTTATTTTCTAGTATGAGTCCTAATAACTTATTACTTCATTGTTTGTTTTCATCTTGGCTAATAACGCTTTATCAGAAAAAAAACCAGAACAATTAAATAATATATTTCAATGAATAATTTTTGATCTTTGACATGATAAGAACATTTTAGAAACAGTGAAAAGTTATATTTTGGTTGTGAGCCTAGCCTTTAACGGCTGAGCCATCTCTCCAGCCCCAGTGAAAAGTTATAGAAGTTCAGATACCATAAAAAATAAGATTATAAAGATTATGTACTAATACTAGGAAAGATATAGATTCACTTTCTAATGTATAGAAAACCTTTAATGTTTTTGATCCCAAAACAAGCTGCTCTATTGTAAGGTAAGAATAGCACTCTATTTTTTCTTTTTTCTCTGGAACTGAGGAATGAACCCAAGGCCTTGTGCTTGCTAAGTAAGCACTCTACCACTGAGCTAAATCGCCATCAACAGCACTCTTCATCTTAGTTTTTTCATAATATATTTGATTATATTTTCCCATTTTTAGATGCTCCCAACTTCCCCAATCCATAAAACTGCATGTGTTTGCTAATCTTTGTCCCCTTCTCAAAAAACAAATCAAAAGCAAAAAAACCCACACAGCTAAACAAAAAAGCAAAATTGAAATAAAAAACTAATAAAACCCAAACTGTGCCTTTAATTTCTTACTCAAAAGAAATTACTTTTTATTTTACAGACAGCTTATTTATATTTTCTGTAATTTCCAATCAGCTAATAACAATATTCTAGTATCCTGAGTTTTTTAAAAAAAATTGAATCATGTATAACTTGTCATCGAGCTTTATCTGATCATATTACCTTACTGACTTTAGTTGTCATAAAATTCATTTTTAAAAAATGTATACGTGTCTGTATGTACACATGCAGGCTGGTCAAAGGACAACTCTTGTCCCCCCTTAGCAAATATGTCTGAAGGTAATTCCAACAACTTGCAAATTAATGACATGTCTGTGTATACTCTCTCTGATTACCAAACACTTCACTTATTTCAGTACCTTGAGTTTATTTTAGATATATCTGCTAATGTTGATAAGAATTTGAAGTCTAACTTCAGCTAGAGATGTATCTCAGAAGTATGCCACCTGGCATATATAAGCCCATTCTTTCATAAACATTCTTCCTCTACGTCAAACAAGACACTATTTTCTCTCACTGAAATTACCTGTACCCCTTCTTCATTCTTTGAATGTTCCCAAAGACAAAAACATTATATAATAATCCACTTTGGCTGGCGAAACTAAACCCTCAAAGAAAGTTGAATGTTCCAAGACCTGTGTACCCTTCTATCTCAAGTAGAAAAACCATTTCTCCTAAGTATTGAAGAAATGGTTTATTCTGCCTAGTTTCACATTCAATCATATATTAGGGCCATAGTGGGTTGTAATTTGTCTTCTAATTAAATGAAAGCTTAAGAAAAATTGAATTCCCAAATTTACTCATGCTGTATCTGTAAATGCTATTTCACTTGTGCCACATTTCCAGCCATGTGTTGCTGTTGTTTCTAAAACCTTTCATATGAGTTCAAGTGTGGAATTACTCATCTTTCTTCCTATTGGGATAAAAAATTCTAGAATCCTTACCAACCATAAAAAGTACTGTAAAGGGCTGTCATGGTTTGTATATGCTTGGTCCAGGGAGTGGCACTATTAGGACAAGTGGTCTTGTTGGAGTGGGTGTGTTATTGTGGGTGTGGGCTTTAAGACCCTCATCCTAGCTGCCTGGGAGCCAGTCTTCCACTAGTTGCCTTCAGATGAAGATGTAGAACTCTCAGCTCCTCCTGCATCATGCCTGTCTGGATGCTGCCACGTTCCCATTGTGATGATAATGAATTGAACCTCTGAACCTGTAAGTCAGCCCCAAATGAATGCTGTCCTTTATAAGACTTGAATTGGTCATGGTGTCTGTTCATAGTAGTAAAACCCTAAGACAAGGGCTTAATGACTATCTGTCTAGACTAGCAGTACACTAAATCTATTCTGCTACCATCTGTGTTTTCAGTGTGTACTGATATCTTGAAATTCTGAGATAATTGTCATTTGGCAAGAAGTTATTGCATGTATGCCTATTTAGGAGATAATTCTAGGCCAGCATATACTGCAATATTTAGTTTTTAGATAAAAATTTAAAATTATAATATGTAGAGGGCCGCAATAACATTCGCCACCATTAGATGGCGCTGGCTTCCACTGCGCCCCACGTGGAAGGCCAGGATAGCCTCCGCCATTACAAGATGGCGCTAGCCTTCGCCGCGTCAGCCGACTCCCTTTCAGGAAGTTAACTGTGTGTGCGCATGTGCAAGAGTGCCCATCGTGCCAGGTCTTTGCCCACTCAGGCGTGCCTTATGAGATCATGGGTAAGCAACCAATCAGGTGTGGATGCTTGCTAGGAGGTATATAAATTGCACCATGTTGGCCAACAGGCTTCTCATTAAGATTAAAATAAAAGTTTGGTCACAGCAAGGATTTCTATGTCCCCGTGTGTTTTTTGCTGGCGAGAGGTCACGCGTGGGACAATAATATATGACTTGTAAAATGCATGGTATAAAGATATAAATAAATTTAAGTTGTAGCCTAATCGTGAAATATGTTCCCCAACAGTGCTGCCTTGTCTAGCTTCATTAAGAGAGGATGCACCTAACCCACAGAGACTTCATGTACCAGGGAGGAGGGATAGAGGTTTGTAACACTGCCCCTCTCCCATCCTCTCAGAGAAGGGTGGTTGGGTGGAGGGACTCTGCTAAAGTGGGGGGTGAACAAGGAGAGGGGATGTAATCAAATCTGTTTAGAATGTAAGTAAATAAGTAATTAAATAAGACTGGGCATTTACAAACAAGAGAAACTGACCCTGATATGCTATTATATCCCCCAAATCCCATTAGATATAAGGTGGAGACAAAAAGTTCTAGGGTTCAAAACCTCTGTAGGCGACATGAGATCATATTTCAAAATCTAGATAAACCAACTCTACCGAATCCAGACCAACTACCATAAGAAAGGGTACTTACCTCACAGATGCTACAGTAAGGAGCTGGTTCATCATTTATCCTTCCGTGCCACAAAACCTCTTTCCCTGCTGCAACAAGAGCTTCTCTCAAAGTTTGACACTGCTTTAGAATCTTGAGGAGACAATATCTACAGTGAGGGAATTTTAAAGAGAAATTAAACACTAAATATTAAGAATTCTAGTTTCCCTTGCCTCCTGCACCACGTCCAACCTCTAAATCTAGCCTAGCCAAACACTCAGGGCTCAGCCCCATCTGTTTAAGTCTGCCTGATGCTACTAAATTTGCATTCTTTCAAATTCTCAATTCTATCCTAGTCTTACATCCAGAGTCCAAGGCCTGGGGAGCTTTGGTATTTAACCTGGAACCATCTCTAACCCCAAGACCTGAGGCTACAACATATCTTTTTAGTGCTCAGTGCTCTGCCCCCTCTACTAGTATTTGAAAAAGTACAAGCAATTAACACACATTTCAATAAGGACTTTGAAGGATTAGAAAACAATACCTGCATCTTTCAGTTGGGATAAGGACTGAGGGACCTAGAGGGCAGAAGGACTCTACAAAAGGGCAAATAAGGTCAACTAACCTGGACCCTGGGGAACCCCAGAGACCAAACCACTAACCAAAAGAGCAAGCACAGGCTAATCTAGTTCCCTGCACATATGCATCAGATATGCAGCCTGGTCTTTCTGTGTGTCCCAACAATGAAACCCAGGTCTGTTCCTGACTCTGTAGATCCTGTTCCACTCAAGCTGTGCTGCCCTGTCAGGCTTCAGTGGGACAGAATATGTTTAGTTCTGCAGTGACTTTATGCACCAGGGTTGGATGGTACCCAGGGGGTGTTTCCACCTCCTCAGAGGAGAAGGCAAGAGGAAAGGGCCATGTGAGGGATAGGGGTGGGGGAATGGGAGCAGAAAAGTGCCTGTTTGGGATGCAGAGTAAATAATTAAACTACTGGGGGAAAAAGTAAATTACAAAAAGAACTTCTGGAGTTATGGAGCCCAGGTCTCAAACCACACTAAGGAAAACAAAGGTTGAAAGAAAGATTATAAGAGCCAGAGAACAGAAAGCTTGCCAAGAGACTGTTTCCTAATAAGTCCAAGCTACATTTTACTAATATAAAATATGAAATGAACAAGGATGACAAAAGTAGGCATACAGGCAACTTAAGAAATGCTAACTAAGGTCAAGAGAACATTTGTCTTCCCAAAGGAAGAAAACAATTGATTACCTAACACCAAGTAGTCATCCCTGAAAACAAACATACAACTAACATTATACATACTAAGCAAGAACTTATTTAGGCTATACATGCAGCAGAAGCAGCAGCAGCAGCAGCAGTAGCAGTAGCAGAAGCAGCAGTGATTAATGAAAAAGAGGTCATGAATCTGAAGAACAAAGAATACATATAGGAGGGCTTTAAGGGAGAAAAGGAAGGGGAAATGATAAAATTATAATTTCAAATGATATAAGAATTAAAAATACCCTTCAGAATACACTAAAAGTAGCTAATAGAAGAAACATTTACAGCTGTAAGTATCTAATTTGTGAACTCAGAAAGAGCACACAGTGACTCCAAACGAACTCAAAAATTTGGACAAACAAGAAAACCAAAAAGAGGTAATTCTAATAAAAGAAATTACATCAGAAAATAAAGAAATACAAACAAAGCAGTGTAATAAACAATCTAAGTCCGTGCTCTTTGAGAAGATCAACAAGATTATCAGCTACCCATAAGAGTGAAAGAGGTAATGAAGGAAACAAATAAAAAGACACCCAAATTTGATAGGGTCCAGAGTAAACAGGAAAACATTATGACAACAAAGCACTATTTTGGGGAAATATTTTAAAACCCTGTACTCCTTTAAATTGGAAAATGTATTATTTAAACCAACATTAAAACCAAGAAAAGATCAACAACTGAAACAGACTCATGACAAGTGTTCGGACCACAAAACTAGTACCAGATGAATCCATAGCAGAATTCTATAACCATTTTTTAAAAATATTCTGAAGCAATACTTCAGAACTTATTCAAAAGAAATAAAAACAGAATGAACTTAATCGAAAGTCCTTCAACGCAACCACTATTACCGTAAAACATAAAACAGGTGAAGACAAAACAAAAAAAGTGTGGAAAGAGACTTTTATGGTTCTGTTTATAAAGGAATTAAGGCAAACATTTGACATATGAGACTTCATAAAACAAAAATCACTTCTGTACAGCTAAGTAAACAACCAACACAAGAAGAACCTCATAGAGTGAAGGGAAGCTTGACCAACAATACGTGTAACAAAGGATTAATGTAAAAATTATACAAAGAACTAAAAATACAAATGACTCAGTACAATGTTTTCAAGAAGAAATAAAAATGTGTGAGATCTCAAAAAGTATCTATCATCTTTGGCAATGATTAAAAGGCAATTAAAACAACCTTGAGATTTTCATCTTATCCCAGTAAAAATGAGTAGAACCAACTACTGGCAATAAATGCTTAATGGTGGGGTTGCAAACTAGTATAGCCACTGTGGAAATAACTATGGAGAATCCTTATAATTTGGCTATCCTACTCCTTGGTATATACCAAAGGATTCAACATCCTGACTCATACATACTTGCTTAGCTATGTTTACTGCCAATGTTTAAGAGCTCTTACACAGGTGTTCCTTGCGCCAATATTAAGTGGGTCACATCCACCTGCTAACTCCTGTTCCATGAAGATCTGCCCTCACATACAGACACAAACAAATACACATAATTAAAATTAAAATAAATCTTTAAAGAAAGAAAAATGAAATCTACAGGTAAATGGCTAAAGTAGGAACATAATGAGTAGGGTAATCTATGCAATAAAAGTCTGTGCATCCTGGCTCAAAATATTCATATGTGAATATATAACACAGAGAAACCATGTTCTATAAGTAGGAATGTAAAAGAAATACTAACGAAGATAAAGGAGGATAAAGATAAAGGAATTGACAGTGATTTGAATGGGAAAATTTGTGGAGAAGTTTTAACTGTGAAGAAGAGACGAAGGGCAACACTGAAGGAAAGAATAGGAATAAGAAGTGACTAATAACAGAAAGAATATTCTGCAACATTCTTTCCAAACTTCCAAAGGAGGTAAGTAGCATCAGTTCTACTTTGATACACAATCACCATCAGCATGGCATGATGACCCTGTGAGTGCAGTAGGGACACACATACCTTGGCATCAACCAACAACACTCTTAATTGGACTGAGGATTCACTCCAAAAGAGGAAAATCCTAGCCAACTTCCCAGGGCTAGTGAACAGGTACAGTCACAACATATGGTTTTTTGTGTCTGGTTACTCTTATAACTGGTTTTGAGGTTCATCTGTGTTGTAGAGTGTGAGTTTGTGTGTACTGTATCAGAATGTCTAACTTTATTTTAATTATATTTCTAAAAGTGCTTTCTTTATATTGGTGAAATTGTGCTTTCTTTATATTGGTGAAATAGTTGTTACAAGACTGTTTTCTTCTGTGTGCATAATATTAAACATTTAGCATTCAAGACAAGACCCCAACATACCAACTTATAAAATACAACATAATACGGGAAAAGGGGCAACATTATTCGTTCAGAAGTCAACAATTTCTTTATAACTGAATCAACAGTTGTAAGATGTTTTAATTGGATAACAAAAATTTAATTTCAATTTTTAAAAACTAACCAGAGACACCGACCAGATCTGAAGGGACCCGGTCGACAGCTCCCTGCACCCAAATCTGGGGGGAGTGAGAGCTAAACCTTCAGAGAGGCAGACACGCCGGGGAAGCCAGAAGAGACTACACTCTGCCCACATTTCTGACTCCAGATGAAAACACCTAATGCCATCTGGGACCTCTGTATACAGGGGCCTGGGGAAAAGGCAGGGCCAGTCCTTCCGGTTGCTGCCCTCACAGAGAGCTCAAACACAACCCACAGGAGCAACTTCAGGCCCTGTAGCAGAGGTAAGACCAAATTCTCTGCTCCAGGTGACCTGGTGGACTGAGAATACAAGCCCGCAGGAATAGCTGAAGACCTGTAGACAGGAAAGAATACACGCCTGAAAGCAGAACACTCTGTCCCCATAACTGGCTGAAAGAAAACAGGAACACAGGTCTAAGCACTCCTGACACACAGGCTTATAGGACAGTCTAGCCACTGTCAGAAATAGCAAATAACACTAGAGACAACCTGAGGTGAGAGGCAAGCGCAGGAACCCAAGCAACAGAAACTAAGACTACATGGCATCATCGGAGCCCAATTCTCCCACCAAAGCAAACACTGAATATCAAAACACACCAGAAAAGCAAAATCTAGATTTAAAATCACATTTGATCATGATGCTGGAGGACTTCAAGAAAGACATAAAGAACTCCCTTAGAGAAACGGATGAAAACATAAATACACAAGTAGAAGCCTATAGAGAGGAATCACAAAAATCCCTGAAAGAAATCCAGAAAAACACAATCAAATAGGTAAAGGAATTAAAAATGGAAATATAAGCAATAAAGCACAAAGGAAGACAACCCTGGATATAGAAAACCGAAGGAAGAGACAGGTAGCTGTAGATACAAGCATCACCAACAGAATACAAGAGATAGAAGAGAGAATCTCAGGAGCAGAAGATTCCATAGAAATCATCAACACAACTGTCAAAGATAAAGTAAAGCGGAAAAAGCTACTGGTCCAAAACATACAGGAAATCTAGGACTGAATGAGAAGAGCAAACCTAAGGATAATAGGTATAGAAGAGAGTGAAGACTCCCAGCTCAAAGGACCAGTAAATATCTTCAACAAAATCATAGAAGAAAACTTCCCTAACCTAAAGAAAGAGATGCCCATAAACATACAAGAAGCCTACAGAACTCCAAATAGATTGGCCCAGAAAAGAAACTCCTCCCGTCACATAATAGTAAAACACCAAATGCACAAAACAAAGAAAGAATATTAAAAGCAGTAAGAGAAAACAGTCAAGTAACATATAAAGGCAGACCTATCAGAATCACACCAGACTTTTCGCCAGAGACTATGAAAGCCAGAAGATCCTGGACAGATATCATACAGACCCTAAGAGAACACAAATGCCAGCCCAGGTTACTGTATCCAGCAAAACTCTCAATTAACATAGATGGAGAAACCAAGATATTCCATGACAAAACCAAATTTACACAATATCTTTCTACAAATCCAGCACTACAAAGGATAATAAATGGTAAAGCCCAACATAAGGAGGCAAGCTACACCCAAGAAGAGGCAAGAAACTAATCATCTTGGCAACAAAACAAAGAGAAGAAGAGCACACAAACATAACCTCACATCCAAATATGAATATAACAGGAAGCAATAATCACTATTCCTTAATATCTCTCAACATCAATGGCCTCAACTCCCCAATAAAAAGACATAGATTAACAAACTGGATACGCAACGAGGACCCTGCATTCTGCTGCCTACAGGAAACACATCTCAGAGACAAAGACAGACACTACTTCAGAGTGAAAGGCTTGAAAACAACTTTCCAAGCAAATGGTCAGAAGAAGCAAGCTGGAGTAGCCATTCTCATATCAAATAAAATCAATTTTCAACCAAAAGTCATCAAAAAAGATAAGGAAGGACACTTCATATTCATCAAAGGAAAAATCCACCAAGATGAACTCTCAATCCTAAATATCTATGCCCAAATACAAGGGCACCTACATACATAAAAAGAAACCTTACTAAAGCTCAAAAGCACACATTGCCCTCCATAATAATAGTAGGAGATTTCAACACCCCACTCTCATCAATGGACAGATCATGGAAACAGAAATTAAACAGAGACATAGACAGACTAAGAGAAATCATGAACCAAATGGACTTAATAGATATTTATAAAACATTCTATCCTAAAGAAAAGGATATACATTCTTCCCACCACCTCATGGTACTTTCTCAAAATTGACCATATACTTGGTCATAAAACAGGACTCAACAGATACAGAAAGATAGAAATAATCCCATGCGTGCTATCAGACCACCACGGCCTAAAGCTGGTCTTCAATAACAATAAGGGAAGAATGCCACATATACGGAAATTGAACAATGCTCTACCAATGATAACCTGGTCAAGAAGAAATAAAGAAAGAAATTAAAGACTTTTAGAATTTAATGAAATGAAGGTACAACATACCCAAACTTATGGGACACAATGAAAGCTGTGCTAAGAGGAAAACTCATAGCTTGAGTGCCTGCAGAAAGAAACAGGAAAGAGCATATGTCAGCAGCTTGACAGCACACCCAAAAGCTAGAACAAAAAGAGCAAACACCCCAGGAGGAGTAGAAGGCAGGAAATAATCAAACCCAGAGCTGAAATCAACCAAGTAGAAACAAAAAGGACCATAGAAAGAATCAACAGAACCAAAAGTTGGTTCTTTGAGAAAATCAACAAGATAGATAAACCCTTAGCCAGACTAACAAGAGGACACAGAGAGTGTGTCCAAATTAACAAAATCAGAAATGAAAAGGGAGATAACTACAGAATCAGAGGAAATTCAAAATCATCAGATCCTACTACAAAAGACTATATTCAACAAAACTTGAAAATCTGCAGGAAATGGACAATTTCCAGACAGATACCAGGTACCGAAGTTAAATCAGGAACAGATAAACCAGTTAAACAACCCCATAACTCCTAAGGAAATAGAAGCAGTCATTAAAGGTCTCCTAACCAAAAAGAGCCCAGGTCCAGACGGGTTTAGTGCAGAATTCTATCAGACCTTCATAGAAGACCTCATACCAATACTATCCAAACTATTCCACAAAATTGAAACAGACAGAGCACTACCAATTCCTTCTATGAAGCCACACAATTACTCTATACCTAAACCACACAAAGACCAACAAAGAAAGAGAACTTGTAGACCAATTTCCCTTATGAATATCGAAAAAATACTCAATAAAATTCTGCAAACCAATCCAAGAACACATCAAAACAATCATCCACCATGATCAAGTAGGCTTCATCCCAGGCATGCAGGGATGGTTTAATATACGGAAAACCATCAATGTGATCCATTATATAAACAAACTGAAAGAACAAAACCACATGATCATTTCATTAGATGCTGAGAAAGCATTTGACAAAGTTCAACACCCCTTCATGATAAAAGTCCTGGAAAGAATAGGAATTCAAGGCCCATACCTAAACATAGTAAAAGCCATATATAGCAAACCAGTCGCTAACATTAAACTAAATGGAGAAAACTTGAAGCAATCCCACTAAAATCAGGGGACTAGACAAGGCTGCCCACTCTCTCCCTACTTATTCAATATAGTTCTTGAAGTTCTAGCCAGAGCAATCAGACAACAAAAGGAGGTCAAGGGATACAGATCGAAAAAGAAGTCAAATATCACTATTTGCAGATGATATGATAGTATATTTAAGTGATCCCAAAAGTTCCACCAGAGAACTACTAAAGCTGATTAACAACTTCAGCAAAGTGGCTGGGTATAAAATTAACTCAAATGAATCAGTAGCCTTCCTCTACACAAAAGAGAAACAAGCCCAGAAAGAAATTAGGGAAAGGACACCCTTCATAATAGTCCTAAATAATATAAAAAACTTCGGTGTGACATTAACCGAGAAAGTGAAAGATCTATATGATAAGAACTTCAAGACTCTGAAGAAAGAAATTGAAGAAGACCTCAGAAGATGGAAAGATCTCCCATGCACATGGATTGGCAGGATTAATATAGTAAAAATGGCCATTTTACCAAAAGCAATATACAGATTCAATGCAATCCCCATCAAAATACCAATCCAATTCTTCAAAGAGTTAGACAGAACCATTTGCAAATTCATCTGGAATAACAAAACCCAGGATAGCTAAAAAACTATCCTCAACAATAAAAAAAGGACTTCAGGGGGAATCATATCCCTGAACTCAAGCAGTATTACAGAGCAATAGTGATAAAAACTGCATGGTATTGGTACAGAGACAGACAGATAGACCAATGGAACAGAATTGAAGATGCAGAAATGAACCCACACACCTATGGGCACTTGATTTTTGACAAAGGTGCCAAAACCATCAAATGGAAAAAAGATAGCATTTTCAGCAAATGGTGCTGGTTCAACTGGAGGTCAACATGTAGAAGAATGCAAATTGATCCATTCTTTTTTTTTTTGGTTCTTTTTTCAGAGGGGGACCGAACCCAGGGCCTTGAAGCTTCCTAGGCAAGCGCCACCAATGAGCTAAATCCCAAACCCCAAATTGATCCATTCTTATCACCCTGTACAAAGCTTAAGTCCAAGTGGACCGAAGACCTCCACATCAAACCAGATACACTCAAACTAATAGAAGGAAAAGTGGGGAAGAATCTTGAACACATGGGCACTGGGAAAATTTTCCTGAACAAAACACCAATGGCTTATGCTCTAAGATCTAAGATCAACAAATCGACCAATGGGATCTCATAAAACTGCAAAGCTTCTGTAAGGCAAACGGCACTGTTGTTAGGACAAAACGGCAACCAATAGATTGGGAAAGCATCTTTACCAATCCTACAACAGATAGAGGGCTTATATCCAAAATACAGAAAGAACTCAATAAGTTAGACTGCAGGGAGACAAATAACCCTATTAAAAAATGGGATGCAGAGGTAAACAAGGAATTCACAGCTGAGGAATGCTGAATTGCTGAGAAACACCTAAAGAAATGTTCAATATCTTTAGTCATAAGGGAAATGCAAATCAAACAACCCTGAGATTTCACCTCACACCAGTCAGAATGGCTAAGATAGAATACTCAGGTGACAGCAGATACTATCAAGGATGTGGAGCAAGAGGAACACTCCTCCATTGTTGGTGGGATTGCAGACTGGTACAACCATTCTGGAAATCAGTCTGGAGGTTTCTCAGAAAATTGGACATTGAACTACCTGAGGATCCAGCTATACCTTTCCTGGGCATATACCCAAAAGATGCCCCAACATATAACAAAGACATGTGCTCCACTATGTTCATAGCAGCCTTATTTATAATAGCCAGAAGCTAGAAAGAACCCAGATGCCCTTCAACAGAGGAATGGATACAGAAAATGTGGTACATCTACACAATGGAATATTACTCAGCTGTCAAAAACAATGACTTTATGAAATTCATAGGCAAATGGATGGAACTGGAAAATATCCTGAGTGAGGTAACCCAATCACAGAAAAACACACATGGTATGCACTCATTAATAAGTGGATATTAGCCCAAATGCTTGAACTGCCCTAGATGCACATAACACATGAAACTAAAGAGGGAAGACAAAAATGGGAATGCTTCACTCCTTCTTTAAAAGGGGAACAAGAATACCCTTGGGAGGAGATAGGGAGGCAAAGTTTAGAACAGAGGCAGAAGGAACACCCATTCAGAGACTGCCCCACATGTGGCCCATGCATATACAGCCATCCAATTAGACAAGATGGATGAAGCAAAGAAGTGCAGACTGACAGGAGCCAGATGTAGATCTCTCCTGAGAGACACAGCCAGAATACAGCAAATACAGAGGCGAATGCCAGCAGCAAACCACTGAACTGAGAATAGGACCCCCGTTGAAGGAATCAGAGAAAGAACTGGAAGAGCTTGAAGGGGCTCGAGACCCCATATGAACAACAATGCCAACCAACCAGAGTTTCCAGGACAAAGCCACTACCCAAAGACTATATGGACTGACCTGGCTCCAACCTCATAGGTAGCAATGAATATCCTAGTAAGAGCACCAGTGGAAGGGGGAAGCCCTGGGTCCTGCTAAGACTGAATCCCAGTGAATGTGATTGTTTGGGGAGAGCGTCAATGGGGCAGGATGGGAGGAAACACCAATATAGAAGGGGAGGAAAGAGGGATAGGGTTTGGGGATGTTGTCCAGAAACCGAAAGAGAATAAGAATTAGAGGTAAATAAGAAATAACCAAGTTAATAAATATGGAGGAAAAAAAAAGTCAAATACCATCAAAGCAAGCAATCTAATCAATAAATGAGCAAATAGAATGACTCTGAAACTGAGTGGCCAATAAATATATGGAAAATAAAAAAAAGTATATTTAATAAGAATATATTAATCATTTTGTAGTATAATAAGTCATCACTGTCTTAGCAAATGTTGAGAATTAATATAATATTGATGGCTGTATCACACTAAGGTCATATTTATCTTTAATAAAGTATTTTATTATTTGTATATATATAATTTTGACAAGCCTATTTATTACTATGTTTACTTAATATCAATAGAGTTCTTCAAGTGAAGAAAAACATCAAGAATAAAAGAAAGTGCTGAGAGATGGCTCAAATGTTAAAAGCTTTGGCTGTTCTTCCAGAGGTTTGAGTTCACATGGTCCCATACAACCATCTACAATAAGATCTGTGCCCTCTTTATGGCCTGAAGCCATACATGCAGGCAGAACACCTATAATAAATCTTAAAACATTAAAAAAAATTAAAAAAGGACCAAAAGAAGAAAAGAGTGGGGAGAAGAGGAGAGAAAGAAATATACTTAAGGATGTTGACATTTTCAGTGCGTCAAGGCTGACAATCTGAGTTTAATCAATATTATACACATGGTAGAATTAAAGAATCAAACCAGTGCAAGTTTTCCGCTGAGTTCTACATGTAATATGGCATGTACACATTGTCCCAAAATAAGTTTAAAAAATGTAATTGGGGGAAAAATTAAGTACTTACTTAATCATTTCAAAAAGCTTTGGATCTGAGACTTTGATATTTCGTGCCATATTCCATGAAAGATGAACCATGGGTACTACTGACTTGATACTTTTGCAATTTGTTCCATTCATATCGCTTTCAACTGCTAATTTATACTGAAGGCTAGGAAGACAATAGTTGTTGCCAAAAAGTAACAAAATTGAACAAAATGTATGAGAATCCTATTATATCAGTTTTAAGTCCACCAATTCTGAAAAGTCTAAATGCACTAATAGATTATGTTTAACTATAACAGATTACTGACTTGTAATGAGCAATCCCTATTCTAAAGACCTTATGCTATGATATTTTTACATTTTGTTGTTTCATCATTTCAAATTATGATTACTTTTAGTCCACAATATTGTAGACGGTGAACTGAGGTCTAGCAATATAAAACATATGAAACATATAAAACATATTCTTCTGGTGCTGAAGAATTATTTACTGATTTTAAACATACTAAGGCTTCCTGGAAACATGAAGTAAGAATTCTAAAGAATAGGGGAGACAGTTTAGTGGTTAAGATCTTTTGTTTTTCTTGCAGAAGGATCAAAGCTTCAATTCCCAGCACCCACATGGCAGCTCCCAACTTTCTGGATCTCCAATCCCAGGAAATCCAAAACCCTCTTCTAATATCTGTAGGTACAAAAAACACACTAAAAATATATGCAAGCAAAACTCTTAAATACATAAAATAATGTCAGACATATATGCAAGCAAAACTCATAAGCATTAACTAAATCTTTAAAAATTTAACCATCTTTAAATTCTGAATAACTAAAACAAAATATTTTTAGTAGTCCCACAGAACCTACTGAAACCAAAGCACAGAACTTTATACACCAAATGGGCATATGTACTAGCACACAGAAAAAAATTAAAAACACAATCTCTAAGGAAAAATCTTCTGTAATATAAAAAAATCTACATTGGTGTGCTACTTTTAAATACCTGTAGTGGACCAACATTCCAGATGTTGTTACACCACCCAATAGCCTGAACCCAGTGAACAGTGCCTTGCATTTATCAGACCAAAATTCAGGTCTTTTGAATAAACCTATAAACAGGAATTTTGGTTTACAAAGATCTTCAAGGCTAACTGGCCACCAAGAACTCATCAGGAAATTCAAATTATTTCTAGGAGGAAGGAAGAATACAAATAAGTATTTAAGAACCCAGAGTAAAACAAACAAACAAACAAACAAACAAACAAAATATAAATCGAAATTTAAAGAGTTAAAGCATACATTTAGTTCAGATTCTTCTGGTGCTGAAGGGTCTGATTGAAGGTCAAAAAAGAGCCAGTAAGTTAAAAATGCTATATTTACTTCCCTAAAATATTGAACTGTGAAACAATGGAAAAGCTGCATTTCTTTTTTTTCAAAGTGAAGACATCAGAACTGAAAAAGTACAATATTTCATCCAAACACAAATGATTACTGACTTAAGTAAAGTTTCAAACATCATATTCAACACTAACAGACTCACAAGAAATGGCTTAAAATGTGAATATCATCATCAAAGTGCCTCCCTCAAGATTCAGGAGATGTTCAGAAAGTGGAGTTACAAAAGCATTGTAAGAGCAAAGGGGATGAAAGAATCAAAGAAAACAGTATCTTCCATACATACAGGCCTGTTGTATGAACATAAAGATACTATAGCAGGCATAGGGCCTGAAAAGATCCATGCCAGACTGGATTCAGGGCTGAGGAGGGCAAGTAGAAATGGAGGTACTATTCAAAAAAACACAAACAAATCCAATGGTATTTTGTGGGTCTCTTTGTTTTTCTTTTTTTTTTTTTCCCCTGACTACCTTTGGTCTTTTGTCTGTTCTGATTTTCATTTAGTGTTTTCATGGAGTTGTCTGTTTTTCAGAAAAAGCATAATAAAATCCAGGGGAAAAAAATGGCTAAAAAATCCTATTCAACTAAAAGTTAGCTTCAAATTACACTTATATATTGATTCCAGACTTACATCAATTAGTAATATATAAAATTTGAGAAATCAAATGCAACTATGAGAACAAGAATCACAACGGAAGATATAAGAACCAGAACCTACACAGAGAAACCTTGTAAATTAGATACTTCCTATATCTATTATAAATTATTATTAGAAAATAAAAAAGGAGACCATATATAGAATGTATTTCTATGGGTTTAGGGGATTCATTGACAAATGAAATTGGAGTAAACTATCCAATATACATAAATAAAGTAATATACCTACACAACTACTTGGGGTCACTACTAGAAGTTACAAAGATAATTTGAAAATATTATTCTTTTTAGTTTTCTTTTTTTTTATTGGTTATTTTATTATTTGTTTCAAATCCTTTCCCTAGTTTCTCCTGCAAATCTCTATCCCATTCCCTGCCCTGCTTCTATGAGGGTGTTCAATCACCCACGATTCACTTCCATCTCTGTGCCCTGGCATGCCCCCACACTCTGTCATTGAGACACAAGACCAAGGGCCTCTCCTCCTATTGATAACAGATAATGCCATCCCTCTGCTACACACGCAGATGGAGCCATTTGTCCCTTCATGTGTGTACTCATTAGTCTGTGGCTTACTTCCTGGGAGCAATGGTGGGCTCTAATGGTTGGTATTGTTGTTCTTCCTCTGGGGTTGCAAAACCCTTCAGCTCCTTCAGTCTTTTCTCTATCTCCACCACTGGGGTTCAATCCAATAGTTAGCTGAACCTCCTCATCTGTGTCAGGAGGGCTCTGGCACAGCCTCTCAGGAGACACCCATAGCTGACTCCAGTCAGCAAGCCTTCTTGGCATCAACAATAGTGACTAAGTTTTTGGTGGCTGCTTTGGGATAGATCCTCAGGTGGGGCAGTCCCTGGGAGACCTTTCCTTCAGTCTCTGCTCCACACTTTGTCCCTGTATTTCCTTTTGAAAGGAGCAATTCTAGGTTAAATTTTTGAGATGGTTGGGTGGCCCCATCCCTGAATCGGTGATGGTGAGTAACCTCTGCATATGATCTCAACAAATTCTATCTCCTCTTTGCTTTAGTTTTTGAAACAAGGTTTTCTGTGTGGGCATCCTGTAACTCACTCTGTAGACCCAACCCCAAGATCTGCCTGCATCTATATGGAGTTATATTATATTAAAGATATTGCATCACCATTGGCCAGCTGAAAATACTATTATGTTTTCCATTGCAATATAAAATTTGAGAAACACTCTATCTGGAATCCACTAGGCCACTCTGAACTTGGACTCAAGAAAGCATTTGCATTTTCCTTCTTGTTCTCAATTACGATTTCTCCACTCTGACACCAAGCCCTATAACAACCTGTTTGCAATGTCCTCTCATCCCACAGTACCTCCATTACCCATGGACCCTAAGAACCCTCAGAGCACATCCAGCTTTTCCTTCCTTTATCCCTTTGAACTATACATAGTGCAACCCTCATCTTTCAGTCAGTCATTGATACCTAAAAATATTTTCTACCAAGAAGCCCGGTATTATCTGGACTCAGTACATTATACTATCCTTAGCATTCTCCATTACATATGTCTCCATTCTCACTTTCAGTCTAGTAACAAGTAACAGGTGCCTCTCATCCCTATTCACCTCTATTCAATGAAATTCAAACTCTAGGTTCAGGCCCAAGAGTTCAGGTTCTCCCTTTCATCTCTGTCTCTCCAGATAATTATTTGCCTTCCTGTAATCTGCCTTAAATATTCAACATTCTCAGTCATCAGGGAAATGTGAAACAAAATTACTTTGAAATTTCACCATCTCACCAGTTAGAATGGTCAAGATCTATAAAAGAAGTAACAGCTCATGTAGGCAAGAATATGGAATAAGGGAAACACTCATGTACTGATGGTGGGAGCACAAACTTGTACAGCCACTTTGAAAATTTGGTGGTTCTTCAGAAAAATGGAAATCCACTTACTGAAAGATCCAGCTAAACCATACTTAAGTAGTCTACAAGGACACCTGTTCATAACAGCCAGAAATTGGAAACAAGCTAGATGTCTGTCAACAGAGGAATGGGTAAAGAAAATTTACTCTACTTGCTACCAGAAGAGAAAGATAATATACCAATGGAGCCTAAACTACTCAACCTATAATAATTGACCTGCTAGTAAGATGATGTGGTACTAAAAAAAAAAAAAGTGATAATAGTACAAAATTTTCAACCAAGCACTATCAGGTTGAAATTAAGAGCCTGTTTAGTTGAAATGCAAGATGGGATGAAACTTACTCAGTAATGTTCAATAGCCAAGATCCTGACACTAGAGAACCCATAGACTCAGGGAAATCCAAATATTACTCTTGTCTAAGCAACACAGTTATAAAATGACTAAACAACATTCTGTGATTCATAGATCATTATCTCACTTAGATATCTCACAGAAGCTTCCCACCTGAAGTAGATGAAAAACAAAATGTAAAGAACCGCCATGAGCAATAGAATAAGAGACCTTGGACCTCAGTAATAAATCACGATGTCTCTGTCAATCTCTCCTCCTCTGAGGAAGAACCCTGCCCAAGAGCAGGTATAAATATTTTAAGAGCCAGAGGGGATGAGGACACCAAGGCAACAAGACTTTCTAATATTGCTGCTACAGAAACAGGCACTATGGTTACATGCATATAGCTCTGCAGAGTTCTAAGTCAGTTGAAGTCCCAATGCTGAGAGGGAAGGAGGTAGAAGCTCCATTCTAAACACATTTGATAACTGGCTTCAAGAAAAGTTTTTATTTATTTTATTTATTTTATTTTAATCACCTCCTACAAGTTACCCTCATCCATATGACTATAAAACCCAATCCAGTAAAATAAGTAACCCCAGCACCTCTGACTTATTGTACAAGGTAAAAAGTGCCTGTTTACATGAGAGAAACACTGGAGAAATAGAAAATAGCTTATCTCTTCAATGGAGTGAGGAGTGTAGCTGCTCTTTGCTGAATGCCAGGAATGATGTACTTTTAAAACCTGTCTGATGATTCTACCCATATTTCTTCAATTTATGTTTTTTTCCTATTTCAGATTCTTCTTTACCTTTAATCTTTTACACCATAAATGCATTCTTATAAGTGATGTCACCTGAGCTTTAGAACACACTAAGATTATATGACTTCTATAAAATCTTGGAGCCAAGACAATCCCCTACCACAGGTTTTATGTCAAGCTCCCTAGATATAAAATCTCCAGCACTTTCTCTGGTAACAGCACTTGTAAAGGCAGGCTCACGTGTGACTCTCAAGGTAAACGTACTGATTGTTGTTTGGGAATAAAGTTAATTTTATCTGAATACTTTTTTTCTAATTTGTGTAAAGATGCAAAATAAAATGATGGACCAGACTATAAGTCTTACATTCTGCACTGGTTGCAAGGAAATCAAGCTGAGCTGAGTTTTCTTTTGCCTTTTGTGGATTGTTTTCCCTTCACTATATACATGTGTACAATACTTATACTTATCACCATACTTATCAGCTTGACCTATAGAATCCATTTCTTTAGTCTATCATTAATACACCCTATGGGGTGAAAAGTTGTTGGTTCTATTGATTATACAAACCCAATGGAAGAAATACAGGGTAAAATTGATATTTTGAAACTCAGCTCTAGGTTTGACATTTTGTTTGTTTTTTAACTTTATTCTTGCTTTGTGAACATGGACCTATCTTAAAAATTTGCTTCACAAAACCTGCCCACTACGAAGTCATTCAGAACACCCCATGTCCTGGTGCAACAGGCAATTTCGTCCACCTGAGACCAATATTGTATTATTAGCGGAAGCAAAGTTGTTATTTTCTTGGTGACCTGAAAAGAAAGAAATAGTTAAAAGTCATAAACAGACTGTAATTTTGGTACTGGGATTACAGGCAGCTGCCATAATGCTTATCCGGCTTTTTACACATGGTTTTGAGCACAAAATTAGTCTTCAAACTTGTGGTACCTTTATATCCTAGGTTCATGGTGTGTGCATGTGTTGTGTGTGTGTGTGTGTGTGTGTGTGTGTGTGTGTGTGTGTGTGTGTTTTGGGGTGGGGCTGCCTTCAGTGCACCTTGTGCACAACACATATACACATACATGTGTGATTTTGTCTATCTACCCAAGCAAATCGCGGCTTATCAATGGAGAGGATATATTACTCTTAATATTCAATGTACAGATGGGATTCCAAATCTATTACCATCAATTGTTAGTCATGTGACTCCACTTTTGCTACAGAAACCTTGTGACTTTGAAAGTATTTCCTAAAGGACACTAAAATAATAAAAAGATGAAAAACTATCTCAAATGAGACTGCCAGTCGCCTGAAACTTGAAATAAGGTATTGAAAGTAAAAAATAATATATGAAAGGGGCTGATGATGTTGATCTTTGAACATACTCTGCGAAAATCAATGAACAAATATATTTGTAAAACATAGTCAATCAAGAGTGAGAGTGTACATGCCTATCATCAGCCTTTGGAAGCAAGCAGAAATTTAAGACCCAACTCCATTATAATAAGGTTCTGTACAGGGCTATAAGATCCCTTTCATATATGGTCATTCCCTCTCAAAGTCTCAAAAGACCCATTTTCACGCATCCAAGTATATAACTTTAATTAAATTACCTTCTAAACTTTATTCTGTAGTAGAAGTTTTTATATTTGAAATCAATGTATTGCAACCACAGTCGTACCAAATGAACTACATTTAACTTTGAACAACAATAAAAAATAAAGTACAACATAATGAAACTGAAATAGAAAATAAAGTAAAAATAGCTAGTTTTACCATCAGTGAACATGCTTATAAATTCATATCCAGCATTTGTGGCGTACTCCCATGCCAAAAAACGATGAAAGATCAATATGACATTGAATTAGAGACTGCTCCGGGAGTTAAAGGCACTGATTTGCTCTTCCAGAGAATCAGGTTTCATTTCCTGTAATTCTCTCCTCCACCAGTTTCTGATACCCTCTTCTGAATGCAAGATCCCTTCTACTTTCATAGATGTCTGGGGAATACCATTATTAAAAAAAAAAAGCCAATAAAGTCTGAAAAATAGCCATTGTACTTAGCATAGGAAAAAAGAATTTAAAAACACTTTGGAAAAAAAAGTACTCTATCATATTACAAGTCATTACTACAATTTTCAAAGATAACAAAAAGACCTAAAATATCTGTTTTAAAAATTATGGATAAATGAGCAGAAATTAGCTCTGTCTCTTACAAATGTCGGTAACACTTTCAACTAAACAAGATGTTTGGTCATTTCAATCACCTGGTATCTCCCTACTCACTGGGGCTTTCATACAAAGTTGGGCAGATTCATTCCCAGTATGTTGTAGCCAACATGACTGAGAGAAGATTCCTACTGATGCTGCGTACAAAAGCAGGAAGCCCAGTCAGCTAATATGTTTCTGTCCACCTGCAATAAATAACAGGTTACGGTAAACTTCTGTGTAATGAAAATTACACCTTGTTCTTAGAAAATCTTATAGTTATAGGAAGTCAATACACCAAACAGTGAAAGTAAAAAGTAGTAATGAGGTTTCTAAGACAAAATATCAAATTAAAAAGGTCAGTGAAGAAAATAAAATGTATATATACCAAAAAAATAAAAAAGTTACTTTTCCACTTTGTGATATTTGACACCTTCCAACTCTTGATTTTTTTGATGAAGAAAAAACTATACTACTAATAACATAAATATTAAAAAATGATACAGTTTTAAATCAAAGTACTGGACATGAAGGAACAGGAAAATACTGGTGCAATGAGAAACCCCCTTTGTTTCCATTCATACGAATAGTACTGAACTTTTTTTGTTATCAGACAGGTCGATATTAATACATTTATGGTTTAAAGGAAGTACTTTCTGTCTCCTTCTAGACTAGGAGGAGAAAAAAAAAAAGGTAAGAGAGCATGACTTTGAAAAGAAAACTACATAGATACCATCTGGTGCCCATATCTGAACATGTTGATTCATTATCTGAATGATCCTTTAACTTTGTTTTCTCTCATTTTCTTCCTATTCATTAAAAAGCGTTCAATTACTACAGTATTAAGTTCTACTGGAAAAGAAAAAAAAATTGTGAAACTAACCACAAATTGTTATGGGAAAATTAAAGTAATGAAAAAAAAATCTAGTAGCCAATTCACATTAAAAAAAGTACAAGCACATTTCCTGTGGGTTCTGATAGGTGATTCTAGTCACTTCAATACCTCTCCCCCAAAAAGCAACAGGCAATTTAGAAGGAATTCCAAAATGAGACTATGTATCAGTATTATTATGATGTCGGCGGTAAAGCAAGAAAGATGTTTAATCCACCTACCTTCAGCTGTCACAGAGAAAGCAAAGTTAAGAACTTCTGTTGTGTATTGTTTGTTGTTGTTCTGTATATAGATCTCTTCTTCAAGTTAAGATTATAAACACCTTTCAGCTTTAACTTTTGGCCTGACAATTTAAAGAAAATAAAATTCCTGACTTTATTTGTTGATGACCCCCATTTATTTATTCTAAAGTGAAACTAAATACTTCATGTCAATATATATCATTTGCTGATGTGAATAATATCTTATAGAGTAACATACTATGATTCAATATATCATACATAAAGACAATATAAAAAGTGTAAAATGTAGATTACAACTTTTCAAAATTGTAAAAAGAAAACACAATATGTCTGCTCGACATATTCTATATCTATTTTGCTTCACCAAATACTGATAAAAAGAAATTACCCTATTCTACAGGCTGTGATATAACAAATGACATAAAAGATTTAAAAGAGTGCTGAGTGCATGTTTAGTCCTAGCATATTCTGAAAGCTGGGCAAAGTAGTTTCTTTAAGTTCTAAGAGGATGTGGTTTTGGTGAATGACCCAGCAAATAGGGATAATGAGACCTAAAACAACAAACAACAAAAAAGAACAAACAGATAAATCCTCCAAGTCCAAGCTAGGCACAGCAGGAATAACTTAATGTGGCAGAATTCAAGCCTGACCACCTAAATTCAATCACTTGGACTACGCAGGAAGAACCTTTATTCTCCTGATTGTATTCAGACTGCACGCGCCTACAGCTTCACTCTTCTCCCTCCCCATAGTAAAAATATATAAATCAGTACTTTTGTGCTTCAAAAGCTTTCATACCCCAAAGAAGTTACTCAAGAAGGAAAACAGAAATAAAAGTTTGTGAGAACTGAGCAAAATAAGCAATAAATATCCTAAAATTAAAACACAAACAAATTTCATACAGCCATTTCATAAAGATATTAAATAAATAATATGTTTAAAAATACTTATGTAGCTAAGAAAATCTTAGGAAACATAGTTTTATAAGCCCTTAGGTAATTAAACTGCAAAATAGATATAAATAGCAGAAAAGACAAGTGAAGACTCTAGTAAATGAAGTATCACAAATATTGACTAAATGAGCAACCATAACTACGATAACACAATAACTCTCGCCTAAAACCTACCAATCACATTATGTATACACTGTTGAAGAAAATAAAATGCTACTCAGAAACCAGCTGTGTGGGTACTTCTTTTAACATAACACTATTACGTATTCAGCACTATTTTGCTCATAAGGTAAAATTAATCAGTTCTCAGAATCTACATCTCAGAAACAATTATCTATATTTGACACCAAAAATTTGTGTCAAAGCAAAAAACCTGAGAATCACTTGTATTGTTATCTCATTTGCAAGGTACCTAAAGTCCTCTGTCTGTTACCTGTCTTTCTACACTCTTTTTATCATATTCAGTATCAATCAACAAGGTTACCACTTCACTGGTGCCTTGAGAACGTTTGAACCTGTTATTTATCCTTAAAAATCCTGCCTGAGGACAGATAGCCTTACAATTTGGCTTTTCATCTTATGATTCACCGACGTCTAGTATTATGGTGTTCAATAGCTATTATTATGCTATGATTGGTGTACACACGGTTTTGTGTGGTAGGAACTATCAGACCTTATTATTAACCTGGATTGCATTTAAATCCTAACAGTATGGTAAAATAGAAACTACAGACGGGTTTCAAATGGTGATTTACACCCAACAAATGAAAACTGTGTAACAAAAGACTGGTGTTATATTGATTCAGCAGAAAGAAACTTTATCTTGGCAATCACACCTACAGGCTTATTTAGAAGGGAGTGAAATTCCTGTAAACTGTCCACTGTGGTCAAAGCATAGATGGTACGTCGTGACTGCATACTGCTTACATGTCTGCAGATGTATGTGAGCATTAAATACCCACATAAATCAAAGTACTGACAAATGCACAAATCTCAAGAAACAGCATGCCGTCTTATATTTTATTTTTAACCTCTTAGAAACATTGGTTACACATGGTTTACAGGTATGGCTAATTACTACATTGTATTAACAGTGCTAGCTTCGATAATATAAAATAATACCAAATATAATAATATAACAATACTATGGAATCCGTTTTACTTTTTTATCAGAAAATTAATAAACTCCTTTACACACACAGTTGAGAAGCATAGAATGCAGACGCATAATATTAAAGTCTCTCTCAAAATACTTCCTTTACTTCGGTTTTACGCAAACTGGCAATTTATCAATATGCATGAACATTGGCTCAAACACAGAACTGGATGCATTAAATTCTCATACTGAGCTCAAAGGTATTAAATACCTGATTTGGCCAAAACAAACATTATAGAGAGAAAATATATACTTTGTGTAATGCTGTCTTCCAAATGGATTCTATATGGACATAGTATGGCAAAAATACCTCATGGAAAATTCCTGTACCTAACGCTAAAACCACCATTAGTCTCATTCATTCTGACAATAGCTTCTATCCAGATCTTATCATGCACTTCTATACAGAGGCTGATAACTAAGGGTTTTTGGCAGCTACCAGTATTGAAGTCAGCAATCAGCTCCTTTATTTCCCTTCATTATTATGTTCTATATTAAAATTAAATACCTCAACATCCTTTATGGGTTTCCTTTTTGATTTTACATACACTGCTGTTTTGCCTATGGCTATGTTTTGTCCTCTCCTCTTTCTAAACAAGACATATCCTTTTCTCATTACCCTTCCCTCCCTCTGTCTTTTTACCTTTTAGTCTATTATCCCTTCCTTTTCTCTCTGGGCAAAATAAATATCTATTGGTCATAACAACTTAAACAAGTGAAAATGACCTATATACTTTCTTTCCAGAGTTATATAAGACCTGGTACATCTAAGATATCAAGAAAATATTAGACATTATAAGATAACTATCTAGAATCTCATAAAACACCAAAGTATCAGTGGGTTGACAAAATAACAAAGGAATCAATTAAATCTGATACCACAAGTCCTAAAGAAGTTCTATAGAGCTTCTGGGACCCACCTACATCTGCATTGGTCTTGGATAACCAACCACCACCCTCCAAAGCTCATAACGCTGAAACTAGTTGTGGCAAACACACAGGTGATACCCATCCCCTTTAATCTCATTCCCTCAGTGAAGCTAATAAAAATTAACAACCGTGGACGTATAGCAAACCTGGGACCCTTACTGCCTCCTGGGGGCTGCTCCTACAAGGTCCGACACCAGTCGACTCAGGTACAACTAGATGAATAGACATAATGAAGCCGTAAAATATGGCACCATCAAATTCAGCTCCTACTGCAGCAGGCGCTTGATGTCTTAACACTGCACTGGCAGATTCTGACATTAAATGCATCTCATGAAGACACAGGAGCTAAGGAGAATACAAATATATAAAAGAAAACACAAATGAATAGAAGCCCTTAAAGATGAAATAAATATCCCTGTAAACAATGAAGGCAAAGTAATGAATACAACTGCTCGCCAAAACAGAAATAAAGAAAACAATCTGGAGAGCAGGATGGAGTAAGAACATCCAGGAAAACAGCTTCACACAAGTAACACAACACACAAGGTTAGAGAAAATCTGGAACACAGAGATACCATATAAAAAGAGCAACCACACCTGTGCAGTCCACACCCGCGTCCGGCCACTGTGACTCTGCTCCCAGAACCCGTGGGAGATACCTTCACCGCCTCGCAGAGTGGGCACTCCCTGAGGTGCTGCGAGCAGAAGAGATACCACCACTGCCCACCCTGCCCATCCTGGCCATGAGAGAAACTGTATATAAAGGCCTCTGGGCTCCCGTGGGAGAGGGCCCAGTGAGCGAGCCCTACGACACCACGCGGAACCTGAAGGAGAGCAGGCCGAGATAAACCCTCTCACGTCCGATGGGAAGGAGGCTAAAGCAACTGCAGAGGCAGACGCGCCTGCTGAAAGCAGAAAGAGACTGCTCTCTACACACATTGCTGATTCCAGAGAAAACACCGGAGGCCATCTGGAACCCTGGTGACCTGGAGGCTCCGGAAGAGGCGGCGCAGATCTTCCCGGTCGCTGCCACGCTTAGGAGGCCGTGAGGCTGAACCCCTGCGTGCCGAACTTGAGCCTCGGGACCCACGGTGCAAGACCAACTATCTGCTGCAAGTGACCTGCCCTGGTGAACTCAAGAGCCTGCCAGGCCCACAGGGCAACTGAAGACAGCCATGAGAGGACAAACTACACACACAAAAGCAGAACACTCTGTCCATAGCTTGGCTGAAAAAGAAAACAGTAAACAGGTCTACAGCACTCACAGGCTTATAGGACAGTCTAACCACCATCAAATTAGCAGAACAAGCCAACACTAGAGATAATCTGATGGCGAGAAGGCAGCGCCCAGAACTGGCTGTGGCAAACCAAGACTACATATCAACAGACCCAATTCTCCCACCAAAACAAACTGGAATATCAAACACACTGGAAAAG